>NC_051161.1:161378966-161622825 GCF_013339745.2 Dermacentor silvarum
TGTTGCCACTAGATGAAAGTGGCAACTGCGGATGGAAGTTAACCCAGTGCTCGGCATACCCTTTCGCTGGAACATTGTGTTTAGAACCACTTTCCGGGAGATACGTCCAGAACATGTGTCGTGAGTTGTATTGCTGTTCCAGCTAACCGCTCACCAAATATTTTGCACAATAAAGAAACATATCACCTGGAATATCTATGCATGTCACTTGAGCACTTTGATTCCACTTCACAAGCGCTCCACTAACACAGTTACTTCTAAACACCCTCACATGCATTCCGTAATGGAATTCGAACCCGGAAAGGTGGGCACTATACAAGGGAGCATCGTTTTATAGTAAATATTTTGCTAGCCACGGTCACACGGAGAGATCGAGCCGGTGTCAATATACCTTGACACCATTGATTGATGTGTGGTGCTTAATGGCGCAAGGGCCAAGTATGGCCAAAGAGCGCCATGACAAATGGTAATGAATTGTTCATGTATTATAAATGAAGTGATTAAATTGAGTTACAAGTGTAAATGTAGTTTGGCTGTAAAGAGGCCTAAAAACGGGTCGCTGTAAACTGCGTAAAATATAATGACAATGATTTATAACAAAATAAAAAGTGCATAAAAGTTTCACTACGATAAACTGATGTAATAAAGACATACATAACTACTGTCTCCATAGGGCTCTTGAAGTAGAGAGCTCAGAGGCATGTTCTATAAAGGCTAATGTCACTGCAGCTACAGCCTCGAAGGCGAGGCTTTGCTACATATGACCCGGCCAAATTATTTCTAAGACGTTCACTTCATCTAAAAAGCTAAAAACTGTTTCCAGGTTAAAAAGCGGTTCGTTACTAAGAAAAAATGCTGGGTGAAGTGGAATTTGCTGGCGATACGCAGAACGGAAGTACTTTTTACGCTCAGCTTCTAATTCTCTGCACTGGACTAGGACATGGAGCACTGTAAGGGTGTCGCCACACCTTCGACATGATGGAGGATCACTTCCAGTCAATAGGTAAGAGTGGGTGCCGAAGGTATGACCTATTCTTAATCGACAAAGGAGCACTTCTTTGTATCGTGCTGTTTTTTCGGATATCCAGTGCCCTAATTTAGGTTTGATCAAGTGCAGTTTATTGGCTACCTGGGTATCCCACTGTTTCTGCCAGTGCTTCTTCAGCTTATGCCGTAAGTATGGTTTAATGTCTGTGGCCGGAATGGGTATGTTTATGTCAGTGTCGCTAAAAGCTACCGAGGTGGCGTTCTCGTCAGCATCTTCGTTGCCTTTTATACCACAGTGTCCAGGTACCCAGCATAGGATGATTACTTGTTTGCCCATATAAGCTGAGCATAGCAATGCATAGAGTTCGTTAAAGACAGTGTTTTTATGTTTTCGTAAACTCATTAGGGCTCGGACTACACTCAGAGAGTCCGTGAACACAACAGCCCTAGTGAGAGTCGTTTCAGTTATGTGTTTTACTGCAGAGAGGATCGCGTATGCTTCAGCCGTAAAAATACTGGTATGTGGGTTAAGTGTACCGGATATTAAAAGCGATGGTCCTACAGCTGCGTAAGCAACACCGACAGGAGACTTTGAAGCGTCTGTGTAAAACTCAGCACAGGAATATTTCTCCTGAAGCTCAAGGAAATGTGAGTGTATATGTGCCTCAGGTGCTTGTTTTGAAATTTCTACGAAAGAGATGTCACATTCGATAGTCTGCCACTCCCAAGGCGGTGGAAGCCGAGTAGGAGCCATTAGCACATTCTCTAGAAGAGGGACGTCTGTTTCTTCGGACAGTGCTTTCAACCGGAGGGACAGAGGAGGCCTAGTGGCTGGGCGGTTATGGAACAGCCTGGTCGTGGACAAATCGCGAGCAATTGAATGGCACGGATGATCTACATCTGATTTCACCTTCAAGGCATAGGAGAAGCTTAAATATGTCCTTTGGAAGTGTAGAGACCATTCATTACATTCAACGTACAGGCTCTGTACAGGACTTGTCCTGAAGGCGCCTGTAGCAAGGCGGATACCCAAGTGGTGGATAGTATCTAGCATTTTCAAAGCACTAGGTGTAGCAGAATTATAGACTATGGCTCCGTAGTCAAGGCGTGATCGTATTAGACTTTTATACAAGCTTAGGAGGCATCTCCTGTCGGCTCCCCAGGATGTCCGTGACAACAGCTTCAACAGGTTCATAGTCTTGAGGCACTTTGCTTTAAGGTACTTCAGATGGGAAATAAAGGTTAGTTTATTGTCTAAGATGACACCTAAGAATTTATGCTCGGAGCTTACAGATAGACGTTCCCCATGAAGGTCTATAGCGGGATCTGGTAGTACACCTCTCTTGTTGGAGAAGAGTACGCATGTACTTTTATGCGGGTTTAGCTTGAAACCATTCTCATCCGCCCATTTAGACAATTTATTTAAGGCAAGCTGTACTTGTCGCTCGCAGGTACTAAGATTACATGATTTGAAACCCATTTGGATGTCATCCACATATACAGAATAAAACATTGTTCGTGGTATGACAGTTTGGAGCGAGTTCATTTTGACAATAAATAATGTACAGCTCAGCACACCACCTTGTGGTACACCAGCCTCCTGCGTGAATTGTCGAGACAGAACGTTACCAACTCTAACACGGAACGTGCGATCAGAGAGGTAGCTCTGAATCACATTTAACAAATTGCCTCGGACTCCCATTCCAGCCAGGTCACGGAGAATTCCAAAACGCCAAGTTGTGTCGTATGCCTTCTCCATGTCTAAAAATACTGATAGGAAAAACTGTTTGTGTACAAAGGCATCACGGATATTGGTCTCGATGCGGACGAGGTGATCTATTGTGGATCTACCTTCCCTGAAACCGCATTGCAAGGGATCGAGTATTTTGTTGCTTTCAAGAAAATGGACGAGGCGCCGGTTAATCATTTTTTCAAAGAGTTTGCATATACAACTTGTCAGAGCTATTGGCCTATAGTTACTGGCCGAGGAAGGGTCCTTGCCTTCTTTGAGAATAGGAATTACGATTGCTTCTTTCCAGGCGGACGGAATGTAGCCGGCAGATAACATGGAGTTAAAGAGTGACAGTAGTGTTCTGTGGGTTTCAGGGTGTAAGTGTTTTATCATTTCGTAAAGTATTCGGTCACTTCCCGGAGCAGACTTGTTACAACAATTGAGTGAAGCCTGAAATTCTGCCATGCTAAATGGACGATTGTATGCTTCATTGGCTGTGCCTTTCCGACCCAGAGGTTGTCGCTCTGCTTGTCGCTGGTATCTTAGAAATGTATCTGTGTAATGGGATGTACTGGAAATGTGCTCGAAATGTGCTCCTAGACAATCAGCCTGATCCTCAAGTGTGTCTCCTTGTGTGTTTACTAAAGGTAGAGGATGGGTTTCGCGGCCTTTTATTTTCTTAACCCTGTTCCAGACTTTCCTTTCGTCTGTATAAGAATTAATGCTGCAGATGTATTTCTGCCAGCTTTCCCTTTTGGCACGGCGGCGCGTTCTTCTACCTTCCGACTTTATTTTCTTGAAGATGATAAGGTGTTCTGTAGTCGGCGAGTCACGGAGGTTATTCCAAGCCTTATTTTGTTTCTTTCGCGCTTCCCTACATTCATCGTTCCACCAGGGAACACGTCGTTTAGAAGGCGATCCATTTGTTTGCGGGATACATATTGACGCTGCGTCCACAATAAATGCTGTTAAATATGCGACTGCATCGTCAATACTTTGCATACGAATGTTATCCCAGGTCAAATGTGTAAGGTCTCGGTATCGCTGCCAGTCCGCCGAGTCGACTTTCCACTGGGGCACATGTGGTGAGCATTCGTCTTGTTTTGT
Source organism: Dermacentor silvarum (assembly GCF_013339745.2). Lineage (NCBI taxonomy): Eukaryota > Metazoa > Arthropoda > Arachnida > Ixodida > Ixodidae > Dermacentor > Dermacentor silvarum. The sequence goes on from NC_051161.1 coordinate 161,382,793, forward strand.
TAATCGTAAGATAATTGGAAAATGGTCACTCCCGTATGGATTGTTAACCACCTTCCATTCCAAGTAGGGCACAACTGTGCTTGACGCAATGCTTAAATCTATGCATGAAAATGTCTTGTTTGCGACGCTGTAAAAGGTTGGTTGTTTCTTATTTAGCAAACATGCACCTGTAGATAACAGGAAATTTTCTATCAGGCGCCCTCTGGCATCACATCGAGAGTCGCCCCACAACGTATTATGTGCATTTAAGTCTCCAACGACAATGTACGGTTCCGGAAGTTGTGCAATAAAGCTTTCAAATTCTGTTCTGGAGAGTTGATAGCTTGGCGGAATGTATAAAGAAGTAATTGAAAGCAGCTTACCAAAAAGCACTGCTCTGACTGCAACTGCCTCAAGAGGCGTTTGAAGCTCTAAATGCTGGCAGGGTACACCCTTATCGACTATTATGGCGACACCGCCAGATGAGGCGAGGGTGTCGTTTCGGTCTTTGCGGTAAATGGCATATTGCCGCAGAAAGTTTGTGTGTCTAGAATTGAGGTTTGTCTCTTGCACACAGAGAACCCGTGGATTGAACTTGTGTAGGAGCTCCTTTATGTCGTCCAGATTGTGGAGTAGACCTCTAACGTTCCAATGTATTATTTGTGTAGCCATACTGGAGGCGTATATTGCTGTGTGTCAAGAGTTAGACCGAATAGGCTCACGAGGCCTTTCCAGGCCCCGTGATACGTGATTTTTCTTTTTTCCCGGCGGGCTCTGTGGAGCTACGCCGTTCCTTCGGCGTTTGAGACACCGGAGGAGTGTTGGTTGCTTCCATCGCCTCTTCAGAGGCGCTGGATGCCGCCCGCTCGGCGAGCACACTGGGGGGTTTTTCGGGCCTGTCTGCACGAGCAGTGGCCCTGGGACCTGCAGGCCCGGAAGTCTGCTGGCCCTTCTTGGTTGGGGGCGGAGCAGCGCTTGCTGCTCCTGCCAGGGGGGCTGATGGCGTGACCGTTGTCACACTCCGTGTGACTCGGGCGGCCGCCGAAAGATGTGGTGCAGCCCCCCGGCGCGCCGCATCAGAGTAGGACGGATTAGACTGATTGAAAGAAGAAAAACGCTTGCGCGCTTCTGGAAAGGAGATGTTTAGTTTCACTTTGAGTTCTATTATGTCCTTTTCTTTCTTCCATGTCGGGCATGTTCGTGAGTAGGCGGGGTGGTCTCCGTCACAGTTGGCACAGTGGTTTGTGGAAGTGCACACTTCTGAGGAATGGTCTTTAGATGCACATTTTGCACAGGTAGATCGCCCTCGGCAACTTTGCGACCCATGCCCAAAAACGCTGACACTTGAAGCATCGGCGCGGATTTGGTATGTACGGTCGTACACGCAGTTTACAGTAGCCGGTTTCAATCGTCTCAGGGAGGTTGCTTGTACCAAAGGTAATGATAACATGTTTGGTTGGGATTTCCTTATTGTCGCGCCTTATCTTGATTCTTTGGACCTTAACCACATTTTGTTCTTGCCATCCTTCCAACAACTCACTCTCACTAAGTTCAAGCAGGTCGTCATCAGAGATGACGCCGCGCACAGTGTTCATTGACCGGTGTGGGCCCACGGAGACAGGAATATCCCCAAACGCCACGAGTTTTGACAGCTTGTTGTACTGCAGATTGTCACGGACTTCTAGAAGAAGGTCTCCACTTCCCATCTTAGTTACTTTGTAACCTGTGCCAATTGCTTCTGTAAGAGATTTTGCGACCACAAATGGGGATATCGTACGGACAGTCTTTGTTTCACTTTGACTATGTATCACATGGTACTTGGGAAATGTTTCTATTGGTTTCATGCGGAAGTTGAAGGTTTCGTCGGTGCGCCCCCTTTTCAGGGAGCGATCAGGCAGCGGGGGAAAAGGGTTTGCCATATAAAACTGGACAATTCGGCGGCGATGGTAGCCACCCACCACCGAGCCCAACAAGGGGACGCTACAAGGTTGGAATACCTGTAGACGCCAGCTATGCATCGCCGCTATAACCTAATATAGAATACCCAAGGTTGGATAGCTACACCAGGTTAACCCTTGCCGCCCAGAAATTCGGAAGTGAGAAGAAGTGACTAGAAGACAGGAAAGATGAAAAAGTGAGGGAGAAAGATAAAAGATTGAAGAGGGGGACAGGAAAAGGCGACTGCCGATTTCCTCCAGGTGGGTCAGTCTGGAGGTGCCGTCTATGTGAAGCAGAGGCCGAAGAGGTGTGTTGCCTCCGCCGGGGGGCCTTAAAGGTCCGAACACCCGGTATCGGCTCAACCTCCAGGATCCCCCTTTCCCCAGACACGGCTAAGCCACGCACGGCTACACGTGGGAGGGTCCAACCCCCGTGTGCTCGGGTCCGTGGTGTCGCAACCCACCAAACGCCTGCTTGCGCAGACGCCCCTGCGGGGATATACCTTGACACCAGCTCGATCCTTGTTTGAAGTCAGCTGACCTAAAAGATATTATTTGCCAGAATCGCAGCTGCATACATTTGGTCAGCAGTTGAGCATTAGAAATAATTTGGATAACATGAGATGATGCAACATCACAATAAGCCAGCACCATGAGCCTATTTTTTTGTCCACTGCAGGATGAAGGCCTCCTCTAATCACCCCTGTCTAGCGCTAGCCGATTCCACCTTGCACCCTCGAATTTCATCTGCCCTTCCCTTGGCACCCATTCTGTAGCTCCCTAACATAGCCTGCCCAGGTCTTTTCTCCCAGTGTCAACTACAGCATTGGCCTATCCCCGTTTGCTCTCTGATCCACACTGCTCTCCTCCCGTCTCATAACGTTACGCCTTTTTTTCGTTCCATTTCTCCTTGCGTGGTCCTTAAATTCTTGTCAAGCTTCGCTCTTAATTGTAATTGATTGATTGATATGTGATGTTTCGTGGCGCAAGGGCCAGGTCTGGCCAAAGAGCGCCATGCAAGTGATTATGGATATTTCATTGGACAGTGAAGTGGAAAGGATTGAACATGGCTGTATATGGGCCTAAAAGCAGAGTCGCTGTACAGTGCGTAAAACATAAATGTATTAAAATTATGGCAATGGGTTTAAAGTGTCCTGTGAGACGTAAAACATGTTTTGAGAGGATGATTTTCTCAAATTTGTAAGTGCCAGTGGCACTGCTGCCTCATCAGAAACCTTGTGTGCAAGGCTTTGGAGGCACGTGCCATACAAATGCTCGTATCGCAGCAGTAGCCTCTGTTGAGAGGTCATGCTACGAATTTATCGGGCGTAAAACTTGTAATGAATCAACATCATGTAAGTAGTTTAAAAGTGATTTGCTGTTAAAAAATGAGTCCACATGAAGGAACATTGCTGGATGAAGAGGAACGTTCTGTTTGTAAGCTAGAGGAAAGTGCTTTTTTTCTTTCAGCTTCTGATTCGCGGCACTCTACCAGGACATGTAGGACGGTCAGCGTCTCTCCACATTTAACGCAGGTGGGAGGTTCAGCACCAGACAGCAAGTAAGAGTGGGTCCCGTAGGTATGGCCTATCCTAAGTCGACAAAGAATTACTTCAGTTCGCCGTATTTTTGTTGTCGGTCGCCAATTACGCAACTGAGGTTTAATTAAATGCAGCTTATTCGATGTTTCAGTGTCCCATATTTGCTGCCAGTATGTCCTAATTTTTCTGCGGAGAAAAGGCTTCATGTCTGTCACAGGGACAGATATGAAAGTGTTGCTAGCTTTCGCTGTAAGAGATGTGGCCATCTGGTCTGCTAGCATGTTCCCTTCGATGCCTCTGTGGCCAGGCACCCAGCAGATAACAATAAGCTGGTTAGATAAGTACGCAGTGCACAGAAGTGAATAAAGATAGTTGAGTACAGGGTTATTGTGTAAGCTTCTGCCCCATGTGTTAGTACCGGTAGAATGCAGCGATTGTACTATTGCACAATTTTCTTCAGGAATAGTGGTAAGCTGCCAGTCATGATTTGTTAATGCCTTCCGTGTACACTCCCACCCATTTTTATTCTGCTATAAATTTTCTTCTCATGATCTATCAGCAAAAAGGTACGACATGGAGCTGGTTGGTATTGCATCTTGCAGTGGAAACAATGCAAGAAACGAGGATTATAGAGTACTCGTGTTGTTTGCGCCTTAGTCCTCGTTTCTCGGAATCTTATTTCCACAAGATTAGTACGTCGTTGTCAAATGTCAGCAGATTGCAACACAGTCCACTGGCAAGTGTAACTTATAAGTAACCACACCAAGTGTCGATAGAACATTTTCAAGCCCGACGTCAATCATTCTCCTGAGACTTCCTTCACATGGATCGAGTTTCAGACTGTGATTAAACTGACAGAGGGCAGACCACAGGTCATAAAAAGAAATAGTAGTTAAATCTCAATATAACAAAGTATTTAACTTTTTATGACTCCTTGTCCATAGAACACCATAGAACCCTAATATAATAAAGTGTGTTTATACATGATTCCAATACTGTAATGAAATTTCACTGTTGCAGCGAAGGAATACGGAGGCATTAAACGGAAACTGTCGTGGGTGCAGATGGTAAAATGGTTTAATTACATGTGGTTTCTTGCGAATGCACCTCTAAAATCATGCACCGCACAACAGAGGGCGGCTGCCAAAGTGAAGCTATGCCTGATGACATGAGTAGTGGTACTTGTTGCAGACTACATGCAGACCCTCTGACCATCACGTTCCATATAAAGTCCAAGTGCGATAAGCATGACGTGTGTTGTGGGTGGGAGGGCAAGTGTTCGAGAGTGAGCCGAGAAAGATGGTTGCTGGATCCAAGCCAGGCCTACCCGCCACTTGCAAGTTCAGATTGTCTGGCCCTTCCCTTACCACCCGCTGACATCTTGGTTAGCTCAAATAGTACCAAAGCAGCTGCCTTGTAAAGGCAACAGAGCCGGCCATACTATCTGAACCTGGTACTCTATCTGAGGTGTCTGCTTACACTTTCTTTCGTAGCTTAGGGTGGATGAAACTCATCCAGTAAGTGGATCTACACAGCCGCTCATCCCAAGTGCCACAAAGTGCTGCACCTTACCTCAGGCCAGTCGTCTGGGTTGTCCTCTGCAAGTTCTGACAGGTCATAGCCGGCACAGAAGCTGCCACCTGCAATACAGTGGGCCACTACTTGCAACTTATCCACAGAACCACACTATTCATTTATTTATTCATTCATACTGCAGCAAAGGTTGGCCCAAGCAGGAGTCAATTACAGCGTTCACAAAAGAAAGCAGCAGAAGATTCTATAGAGTGAGAGAGCCTTGTGCATAATAATGAATTCTGTAATGCAAACACCGAAGCAGTAAAACACAACACAAAATTAAAGGATCGTTAAGTGCTTGAATTCATTTATGTGCATTAGATAATAGCAAAATAACAAGGAATGTACATTTTCTGCAAAACAGATCAGACAGCAAACTGCAAAAATGATCATTTTCAAGTGCTGAGGAATTGTTCTCGAGAATGAGGTATGTCATCTGCATTGAACATGTTTCTTTACTAAAGGAAGGAACATATAGAAGAGGCTTAGCCCCATGTGACGCTAAAGATGACAACGGATAAAAGCAGGATGGAAGAATGTTTATCAAAGCTTTCTTTTGGATATATTTTGACTTCAACAGCTGAGCACAGTTCACTCACTTTAATTCTAAGTCCCAGTAACCACTGGTTTTTACATAACCGTACATTGATGAACTAAAGATTTAAAATAGAACTACGATTTCTCATTCATACAAGTATAACCACAAACACAGCCGTGCCTCAACACTTTTGTGCTGCTTTTTATTCTGGACTCCAATTACGGACAATTTATGCGGGTACCGAACTTTTCCGAGTCTTCCATTACAGGAATTCCCTCTCCGGACAGTTAACAAAGTGGAAAGACAGTCTGTAGAAGCTTGTGTACTTGGTAGTAATACTTTGGTAGTATTGTGACAATGTAGATTGAGAATACTCAATATTGCTGTAAGTAAAATGACAATGCTGTGTTTAGTTCTTGTACTGTGTGCAACCAATTGCTTTTGCGAAATGCCAAACAGAGTAATACCCCTGTCACACCACAAATCTGACGTCATTTCCAACGAATTACATTTGTTGAGGTCAATGTCATTATCACCGCGCGCTGTCACATGGCAAAAACGGTCATGAAAATGATGACAATGACGATAGTAAAAAAAAAAGAGGCAAGAATAGCACCAAACCCAGCTTTGTCCAATAATTACTCTCCAATATACTGAATTCCGTTGGAATATGTGATCCTCCCTTTCACACCGTGCTTTTGAATCACTAACTTGTTGACACTGCCAACTAAGTCGAGTCAAGCCAAGCTGAAGATAAGGCAAGCAACATGGTGAAAAGCACGACAAGCACGTCCGCTACCTCTACTGAAGAGGAACGAGAAGGGCTCTGACATGCATGCGGGCTCCTAATATCCACATCGTCATTTGTTGTAAATGACATTAGATTGCTGTGTGACAGGGGTATAAGAGTGCCTGTCGGGGTTCGGTGCCTTTTGCTCTTGGTGCTGTTTCTGCAGTAGAAACAGAAAAATAAGCCTTTCTCTCCTCTCCTCTCTGGCTCGTGCAGTCTGGTGCTGATGTGCTTGGATTGTCTTGTGATGACAAGACACAAGACAATCCAAGCCTTTCAAAGTCATTCAACAGTCTTTCAAAGCCATTCTAGCTCATTGTCATAGCATAGTTTTGCTATGTCAGGTCATGCAAAATCCAGAGGGAACTGCTGAACAGTTGAGGACTGCGTTAACGACCTCTAAAAGCACAAAAAACTCAGGGACTGAGCGTTCAGACTTCAAGACCAGCATCGGCAAGCATGCGGCTGTAGATTATTTAACTTATTTCGCTTCCATACTCAACATCGGCAGTGCCTTTGGATATCCAGTGAGAACAGAAAACTATTCATTCCCACTGAATGAGCAACGGTAGACCAGCAGGCTTTTCGCATGCAGTGATGCTTCGTAATGTGTTCAAAAATAAACAATGTTTCCTCACTTATAGCACAGATTTACAAAGCCACATTCAAGAAATGCCCATGAAGATTGTCAAGTGTCTTTGATAGAGGCATGTTTAAGTGACGTTCGTTTAGACGCCAAGTGAAAGCACATGCACTGCTGCAAGAGTGACACACTACTCACCAACAAGAGAAAATGCAAACGCTCAGCAGGGTCATGCTATTTCAAAGCTGTCCCATATAGTCAAGAACATGCATTTCCATTCTCATTCATACAATCTCCTAAATCCTACTTCCAAAATGTACATCACATGCTGCACGCTTTAGCCCTAGCAGTCTGACAGCTTTGCACACACTTTTTCAACTTTGCACACATCATCTGCCAGTTTTCGAGAGTGAGCCGAGATACTGTTAGTGGTCAGGGTTTGCATTCAAGACACACACCGCTGCTTTGCATATTTCAGAATGACTTTGACCTGTGTGAGCAATGGGACGTTTGGGTTCGTTGGCTTTTACTTTTTGTTCTCTCTCCCTTTTTTCTTTCATTTGGAGAAGGAAAGGGTTGTGAATGTGCAGCCAGCCTGCTTAGCCTTGCAAATCCCTGTAGCTTCCACTAAAATTATCTCACTCTGCCCTCATGAACTACTCAGAGAAATCATCGACTGCAAATGTGTAGTCTGTACTGCATGCTTGTAGAATGTGAATAACTAATAAGCTAGCACTCTGCTTGCAATTCTATGTTAATATGGAGTATTTATTTCTCACACAAGAGTGAATACAAGTTTGAGAACTACATTGAAATGTACATCTGCATACAGAATTGCCATTTTCTTATGCTGCACTAAATGAAAGGTAGCTTAGAAGCAACTGAACAACATTTCTTTATGGAAGTTTGCACAGCGATGCTGATTCCCTACCGAATGACAGCATTCTCAAGATACATTCCACTAAAGGCAGCAATAGACTGACACTTTTGACAACACAGACAAAACTAAAAAAAGCAGAGCTCGCGAAAGATGTCATTGTCCAACCTGGCTAAAGGACTCTTCTCGCACAACCAAGCACCGTTGCAGCGGACTGCATGCTCCATCAAGGCAACTGAGCCCTGCCAGACACACAACGGTGCCGCCTTCCCAAGACGGTGGTGCTCTAGTGGAAGACAGTTATAGGCAGCGTCACTAGCCATACAGCCTCCTTTAAATGAAAGTAGACAAAAGCCCTGCACACAACGGTACCAAGACACAGCACTGTCAGCACAGGCACCCTGGCCAGCATCGCTCCCACTGCGGCAGTCACGCAACAGGTTGATTGACGGATTTAAACCTCACATTTCACTAACTTGCCTGGATGTCAGTTTTACAGCAAATATATTTTGCTTTATTCAGGCGTTGACATCATCGATCTCTCACAACCTGGACAACCTTTCCACATCAATGCTTATCGATGAAAACAGTCTCGCCTACCTTTGCCATGAAGCACAGCCACATCAACGCTGTCATCACGATCAAACTCGCGGAAGGCCTCGAGAAGTTGGTGCGCAGCTGCTGCATTGAGGCAGTTGCGCTTCTCGGGCCGATTCAGCCCCACGAGAAGGATGCGACCTTGCTTGTCGCACACAACAGGGCAACCTGCATGGGAGATTGGCCAGTTTGTTTGTGCAGTGCATTCATTAAGCATCCTCAAATTCAAATCATTCGCTAGGCCATGAGGATGTATGCGAGCTGGAGAATGCAATACAAAACAACTGCACTCATGGCCAATAACGACAATGCATTATGGTGGCAGCCATGTTGAATAATATGTGATGATCACTGCTCAAGTAATTAGTTCACCTTTTGCTGCACAACTTTCTTATTTATTAATTCTAATAACACCCAGTGCCAATCAGGAGACAAAGATAGCTATAATGTGTATCCAAACAAAGTGTTAAAACTGTGCACTGATTCTTGATCTATTCTGATCCAAACAAAGTGTTAAAACCGTGCACTGATTCTTGATCTATTCTGATAGGTCGAGGCGGACACGGTACTGAAGGACTCATCTTCATTTGGATCACTTCCTCCACTGATTCACTGCGCGATCTTCCTCCTTTTTCAGTTTATTTCCAGCCTTGCACAGTGATGTAGCAAAATTTATATTAAGCTATGTTATTGAGAGGGGTGGGGGGGGGGGGGGAGTACAGTTCATTTCATTTCTTTGCTACAGTACATGTGCTTACTTGAAACACGTCTCCGTGTTGTCAAGTCTGTACAAGTTCGAGTTCTCAAAAAAACAAAAAAGAAACACCGAATTGGGGTCAGCACTGCTGCCGTACAAGTCGCCATCTTTGTTGTCACATGGTATTCCCTTGCCATGGAAGGTTAGAATCTCGTATGCCCATTCTGTGACAAAGAGAAAGCATATGATGCAGGTTGTTGCATTTTTGAAGCATCGCAACTGTCTGCCACTGCAAATAAATTATTTTGTTTGCAACAAATAATGGTTCTGTAGTCCTATTCCTTCAATAAAAAAAAAAAACACAGCAACTAAAAACATGTTGTTTTTCTCCGTTTCACCCAGAAATTTGGTTGAAAATATTACAAAGCAGGTTTATTCGACGAAAGGCCGATGACGGGTCAAGCGTTTCACCAAGCACAATGTCTAAGCTTGAGCCTCTGCAGCATGCGATGCTGTTGGCAATCCTGCTGCCTAAGTCCAGGCGTTCTTCTTCATTACAAATGGTCAAGGAACTGAGTACGTGCTGAAGGCTGCGCAGGTGTGTTGCAAAATCAGGGGCAAACACTATGATGTCGTCAAGGTAACATAGACAGATCTTCCATTTAAGGCCGTGCAAAACATTATCCATCATCCTTTCGAATGTAGCAGGAGCGTTGCAAAGTCCGAAAGGCATGACAGTGAACTCATATAGGCCATCTGGCGTAACGAAGGCAGTTTTGGGGCGATCGGCCTCCACCATCGGGACCTGCCAGTAGCCTGACCACAAATACAATGAGGAGAACTCGGCGCCTTGTAAGCAGTCGAGAGCATCATCAATATACGCAGCAGTGGGTAAACATCTTTCAGTGTAATCTTGTTTAAGCACTGAAAATCTACACAAAAGCGTATGGAACCGTCTTTCTTTGTGACAAGTACCACGGGAGAAGCCCATGGGCTCTGTGAAGGTTGAATCACACCTCGATGGAGCATGTCGTCGACCTGGTCTGCAATGACACGGCGTATGCGCTACGGACGTTGGCACAGCGGTGAGTGGGAGCCAGTGTCGATGTGGTGCTCGACTGTTGATGTGCGGCCTTAAGAATTTTTGGGCGAAGTCGAAAGAAGTTCGGAAGTGCTGCAGAATGGCAAGAAGCTGGGATCGCTGCAAAGGTGTCAGAGACTCGTCGATGAATGGGGTAAAGACCTCCGTAGATGTTGGGTCAGGAGCAGAGACAGGGCGCTCAGGTCAAGGACGGCCGTAGAGGACGCCTCGTCGGGAATGGAGACAATTTGCATAAAATCGACGTTCTTGACGTGGCCAAGGCATTCGTGACGAAGCAATGTGAGCGGGGATGAAAGTGGATTATAAACGGGCATTGTGCTGAAACCGGCGGCGAGGTCAAGAGTAGCAAAAGGCAGAGGAAGGGCTTTTCTGGCAACAAAGAGATCGGACGGCGTGAGGACGACCGTTCCGGAGCAGATAGCACCACATGAGAGGTGGTACGAGTGCTGATGAGCACGGCGGTATACTGTTGTTTTCCTTGACTACAAGTTTAGTGGGCGAATGAGGATCTATGAAGGCGAGGTCACCGAGTTGGGAGAATTCACCCTCAGCACAGGCGCAATCGATGACAGCATTGTGGAAAGACAGAAAATCCCATCCTAGAATTATTGCATGGCAGCGCGATGAGAGTACTACAAACTCTACAGTGTACATAATGTCTTGAATCTTCACGCGAGCTGTACACGCTGCGGTTGGTTCGACGGGTTGAGCACTTGCAGTCTGAAGTGACAATCCAGAAAGAGGATCACCTTACGAAGTGATCATCAAAATTTGGCATCCATAACAGAAACAGCTGCACCGGTATCAAGTAGAGCGACTGTAGCGACACCTTCGAAAAGCACGTCAATAACATTGTCAGGCAAGGAACGAGGACTTGGGCATTTCGAAGCTGGCACAGTTCTTGCCTCGGGAACTGCATCGTCTAGCTTCCCTCGTCGTTAGATACGGGCCGTCGACGCATCGGTGAAAACGACCGGCGATGCGGGGATGGCGAGAGGCGATGGTCGAAATGAGGAAGATCAATCGGAGCACGAGTTGGTGGTGGGTGGGATGGAGTGTAGTGAGCATTGGACTTGACCGGGTAACGAGGTGCCTGTAGATCATTGCCGATCGTTTGCACGCGGCGGCAGAACCTTGCGACATGTCCGGATATCTACATGCGAAGCATATAGGCCGATTGTCGTGTGTGCGCCACGGGTTGGCAACAGGAGGGCCGGCCCAGGAGACGGGAGGAGGAGGATGGCGCATGGGCTGCTGAAAAGATGGCACCGGCTCGTGGCGTGGCCTGGCAGCTACCGCAGCATAAGTGAGCGGAGCGGCCACAAGCGGCTGCTGGGACGCAACCGGCAGTGCTTCAGCGACTTCCCCTTGAATGACGTTGCGCAGAGTGGAAGGCCAAGGACTGGCAGGCACCAGGGACAGCTGTCGTGCGACTACTTCACAGACAAAGGCTTTGATCTGCGTGAGCAGCGATGCCTGATTGGAACCAATAGCCAGGCTGGAGATTGACGCATCGGTTGCAGCAGAAGGCCTCGTCAAAGCTCGCTACTTGTGTAGCTCGTCGTAGCTCTGACAAAGGGTAATAACGTCGGCAACACTGTTCGGGTTCTTGGCCAGGAGCATTTGGAATGCATCATCATCAATGCCTTTCATGATCTGCTTAATTCAGTCCGCTTCCGACATGGTGGCATTGACACGTTTGCACAGATTGACGTCTTCGATGTAACTGGTGAATGTTTCACCACTTACCTGTGCGCGTGTGCGCAAGCGCTGCTCAGCTTGAATTTGCGGACGGTCAAATACTTCTGTGAAGCCTGTTTTGAATGTAGACCACGTTCGGAAATCCGTCTCATGGTTCCTGTACCAGAGATTGGCCACACCCCAAGATAGAAAGCGACGTTGGTTAGCTTGGTCGAGTCGTCCCATTTGTTATGAGCACTTCCCCGCTTTTAGGACACAAGCCAATCTTCAACGTCGTTGTCGTCGGTCCTGGTGAAGATGGTAGGATCCCGCTGGCAGATAGTCCCAGCGCAGAGAACGGGCAGTGACGGGAGCGTCTGCAGTTCGACGTCTGGCATGATGGAAGGTAGCGTCCGAGTGCGGAGTTCCAGGATGGTAGAGTTGAGGGGTACCCCGCACCTCCACCAATTATAAAGGAGGTTTATTCAATGAAAGGCCAATGACGGGTCGAGCGTTTCGCCAAGCACAATCTCTAAGCTCGAGCCTCTGCGGCATGCGATGCTGTTGGCAATCCTGCTGCCTAATTCCAAGCATTCTTCTTCATTACAATATCAAGAATGCCTAGATCATTGACGGTATGCTCATAAGGCATCCGCCATGTTTGAGTTACTTTCACCATTGTGGTAGATAAGACAGAAAATTATTCCACGACATTGGAATCATGTCGCAGAAATGCAACAATGTGCAGAGAAAGCCCCAAACATTGGGAGCACTTGATTTCGTTGCAGTTTTTGCTGTGCTGCAAATATGCAACGTTGTGCAGTAAGGTGTCGCTAATTAGTCTTTTTGTTTAAGTCACTTGTGGCCCTGAATTGAAGTCAGCACTCTCGGCAAAACAGACGGTAAAAAGAAAGAAACCGCAGTTTGGAAAGTCATCGTATATCACTTGTGCACAGATTAAATTAAAGGCTTTGTGCCTCGAAAGTGCGCACAATTGCATAATTAACCATGACATCAATTCACCTTTTGAGAAAGTACTTTTCGACAAAGGCCAGGCACCCTTGCTCTAGATTTGTGGCCGCAATTCTAATAGTGCAAAGGTGTGCTTGAGTGTAGTCCTGCTCTGCTCGGGTTGCTGCATCAATGCTGTAGAGACGCACATGCCACTTGGTATGTGTGTTTCTAGGGCATTGATTGACACACACACAGATATATAATTTAAAAGAGTGCAGGCGCACGTAGAAAGCAAGAACAAGCATTTCATTTCGATATTGCGGTCAGGGTCCAGCCTTCATGAAGAGTCTGATTGCAAGTACGCAGAGTTGACTACATAGCCGCCATCCTTTTCGGCTCACTGTTACGTGCTTTTTTCCGCACCCACAGTGCATGGGTCGCTTATTTATGTGGCTTTTGCATTTAATATGGACAATCATGGCGACGACAACAGCGAAAATTTGCCTGGAGTGTCGATATAATTGCTTTCACCATAAAGCGAGAAATAGAAAATTGCCCCCCCCCCCCCCGGACAAATGAAAACTTTCCGCCTATGGTTGGGCAGACCCATAGGATACACACGTCGCAAGAGCAGTAACCATTTGCTGCACAGCACTAGCTTATACGATTATTCAAGACAACCATTATCTACAAGCATGCTTTGCATAATGTATAGTGTCAAGTGGAGTTGAGTGATTAACTTCTTTTTTTCGAGTCCACGTACGTATTACAACGTGTCTCTGCTGTGACACCTTTAACCCCACACCTACCCATGTTGGCTGTTGTGGTGTTAAAGCTTTATGTTGCCGCAGCATTGCCTTAGGTAGGGGTACACCTCTTTGAGCATGTGCGGTATCCGTAAGTACTCAAACTGCGATTAAACGCAGCTGGCACTCCCAACCTAATCCTGACTTTCCATACTGAGGCCAGGCTATAGACAGGCGTGACTGCATCGAATAACCTAACAAAGATCAAGCAAGAAACGCAAATCGTCCAGCCACACTGTCTGCACCTGCGTGCTGCTTTTTTTTTTTTTTTTTTAATCGAAAATATGGCACACACGCTTCATATATTCCACACCATTTTTCCAATTTTCTCCTCCCTTAATCTTTCTCAACATTGCGGCCCGCAGGATCCATTCCGTAAATGATGCTTCCTTGATGCTACCTGCGAAACAATAGTGTTCGGTCTGTTCGGAGCGACACATTACGGACTTCGGCATCATGTGACTCGCCACAAACCTTGAAGCCAATCCTTGATTCGATTCCTTTCCTATCACGGCCGGCCGATACAGGTGATAGCGTGGGCAGAGCGGCACCTGCACCACTGACGAAGCGTTACCTCAGCCACAGATCAGCGCAAAAGCACAGGTTTGCGGACTTGAATCCGTTGGCGTAAGGACCAATTTCTAGCTACTTACTACCTGCGAAACAATGGTGCTCATGCTTTGTCAGTACCGCAAACCCCTGTGGCATGGGCAGTATTGTCTTTTGCGTCCCTGCTTGCCTATGACAAACCCACATAAATGCATATAAAGTATTGGTATTGAGAAGAAAACAAGCAGCTAGCTCATCAGTAAATGGCGCGTATTTCGAAAACCGAACGCGCTAAAAGAGTATAAGTGTACGCTACTTGCGTCACTCGAGGCACGGGCTTGCCACGGTACTGTTCGCAAGTGACGCATCACAGCACTTTGAAAGGGCCGGCGAAGTGCTTGCATGTTACTGATGTGCAAGGAAACAGACACGGCTGTAAACTTCGAGAGGAGACGCTCAGGGTCTCCAGCGCAGACTCCACACACATAAACACCACATGTGCACCACATAAACCACGAGACTACTTTCGGTTGGTGCGGGTGATGTCGATGGCTATACTGCGGTTTCTGTTTCGGCCTTTTCACCTACAACATGTCGGTTAGATTGGGTAAAATAAATTAATCGTTCGCTGTCTGCTAGCGCAAATGCAGTAGGTGGGGTCCAGATTCAGCGCCCAGCAACAGCTTCTTTGAAATAAGCGGCAAACACAGATATCGAAGGCGACGCTTTTGCTAGTGTGATGTGCCAGAGGACGGTCACGAATCTCCGAAACCGAAAGTATTTTGTGATTAACCTGCACATAACAGCGAGAACAGCCGCTAACCGCACGTAGTCAGAGAGAGCCAAAAGCAAAGCAACCGAACCATTGCTCATTAGCCAAAGCTGACTCGGGCGCGCGGCATAATTTTTTAATTTGCGTGTTCTTTTACAGGCGCTGTCATCAAACGGTTTTCTCACGCACGGAGGTGTAGGGACTTGAGAGACTGGTAAGCGTTAAATCTTTCCGTCCTGAAACATCGCTACGTCGCCGTTTTTCTTTTACCCTTTGTTTCATTCGTTTCAAGAAGCTGTCATGCGTAGAAAAACTTGCTCTCTGAGGGGTGATTTTTTAAAATTCCGCCACAGCGATTGCGTTCAATTAAATATTCTTAAGTGAAAGCGGCCACGTTTATTGCTTCGGAAGCACTGTCTTATCGTCTGGGTGCATATAACCAAGTGAGCTGATGCATTGCTTCTTTACAGGGTACGCTACGCTAGTGTTCAAAGTGGAGCTTATAATATATATTTATGCCTTGTATTGTCATACTTGCGGTTTCTGATGGCAGGGTCAGCCGTCAGTAAGAGAGTGCATAGAGGCAGTGCGCATTCGACATTGGCACAACCAACAAAACAAACAGGGGCACATCTTGGAACTCCCGCGTGATTCCTGACTACACGGATGGTGCCCTCTCTTTTAGGCAAACGTGATTTTCGCAGCTTGATATTTCTGGAATCTGTTAACAGACGTAAACTTGCTTACACTACACTAATCCGCCCGAAGCTCGAATACGATCCCGGGTCAGGCATACATCATCAAGAACATTCAAAGCCGCGTGGCTCGCTTCATCTTTTCCGACTATTCATCCTACACTAGCATTTCATCGTTAAAAGCACGTGCCGATAGATTTAGCAAGTTCTATCCCTTCGCCGCAAATCAACGCGTCTTTGGCTGCTTCACAAACTTTATCATCATATTTCTCTTCATGACGATTTATTCATCGTCTGTAGTCTTTCCACGCCGGGATCACCATTTCAAAATCAAGAGCATACCATGCCACACGTTACAATATGCACGCTCGTTTATACCCTGCACCAACATTGAATGGAGCAGCTAATCAGTTACCTTTTTAGTAGTGTTTGTTTGTTGTGAGTTGCTATTAAAAGCTTGTAGTAATACCGTGTTCTATGTGAGCGTGCATATTTTTTTGTATTATTTTTTTTACACTTTTTGTTGTTTACTAGTTAATCTCTGTTAGCATATTGTTGTTCGGTACTTTGTCGTATTGTTTCTTGCGACTAGTACTACTTTGTAATCACTTTTATATTTGTACTGCCCCCTCCCTTATCTAATACCCTCAATTGAGGGTAAGGTTACTGTTAATAAATAATTGAAAACCTAGTCGTAAGATTGCAAGGGTTACTTCAAGTAGGCAATCAATGAATTTTTATTAATAACGCAAAATCATATCACGCTCGTCGCAGATGTGTGTCGCTCGTTCTTGGAACTGTAAAAAATGCTCCAGAACTGCGCTGGTGCAGCCGCATTGTGATTAAAGTGCAAAAAAAAAAAAAAAAAACTCTTCTGAGACGACTATCCATTCCGCTTGCTTCCCAGTGTAGTTCAAGAGGTCGTGCACCTTATCATTCAACTCAGTAGCGCAATGTGCAGGTGTCTGAGGATTGCTATTTACTTCACATGGTGCATGGTTCCAGCAGAACAGTACTTCAGAAAAGCATTGCCAATTTTGGTTATTTTTAAATCACCGACATTAGTTTATTTTCACTAGGGCACTGCAGCTTTGCAGCGAACTGACTGCACTGTCACTGGCGGCGGGCATGCAGGAAGCTCCCGCACAAAGTCCACCAGTGCCTTCTGAAGATCTGAATGCACTGCATGCTGACAGTGCACGCTGACAGTTTTCCTTCTTGTGCCTGGAAATATCGAACGTTTTGCTCAGAAACGCTAAACTGGTGCTGAGCGGCCATGTTGCTGTTCGCTTCGGTGAAGCCTACTACTTCTGTCTTGAATGCTGTTGAAGACTGTCCCCATGTGCCACTACTCATTGCTCGCTAGACAAAAAGAACACATGGAAGAGGTCGATTGGAAGACCGTACGCAAGAAGACAGTGATAAGAAAAATAATTCCAGCTATCACATTTCGATGTGGATATGGTTTTGGCTATGCATTGAGTCGCCAACATGCACATTCTGCTAAAGACGGCTACATACATAAGTTGCACTCGCGTCACGCTGTGGAACTCTGGGATACGACGCCTTCATTACCGAGCACATTGCAGCCGACACTGTTGACATTCTCACAAGATTGAGCTCCGTGAACGTTGCATTCCCCGTCGATGCTGTTGCAGTTGAGATTTGCGCGATAATTGGGTGCCGGACAAGGTGTCAAATGCATGTCAAATCAAAAGGGACCAAGCGCAGGAATGTGTTGTTTGCCTAAGGTGATAACAAACCAGAGGTGGTTTCCTGGAAGCGGAGAGGCTCACAAGGATCAACAGAAAGGACTTGAAAACACTGGACAGTGTTCGTGCATGCAGCCGCCATTTCATACCAGGCATGTCACGTCTGCGATAACCCATCTCTGCACTCAGTGTGCCACTGCAGAGTTGATAAGCGCACGCTGTGTTATGCAGGGCATTTTATGTCCAAAGCTGAATCGCCAAGTTGATTGTAACAAAAGCGCCTTGCTTTTCATTGAAACCCTGACTGGGCATCAAACAAGTTCAGTCATAACAGCAGGGAACAATCTGTGGTGGTGGAATCTGTGTGCATGGTTTCAGTGCCATAAGTTTTGTGGCGAAGACTGTTCTTGTGCGAGTGCCTTATCACACGAATCTTGCAAGCTTGCTTTGTTGGCCAACACAAAGCTAGCAATAATTCTGTTTTCCAGAAGTTTTGCAAGCAGCTGTCGAAGTCCGCTGGCGGATGAGAAAATTTCTGTATCCTCTAAGAAAGCCGTACATCTCGAAGTACCGGTCAGCGAACTTGGCCGCACAAATTCATTCCATTCCTTAATATTCCAGCCACTATTTTTGCAGCCAATTACTGCACACGTCTTCAATACACGATTCAGTTGAGCATGATTGGAGCACAGTGTGTTAGTGAAAACAGTTGCGTTTCGGACAGCTGATTGCACAGAATCAGGTTAGAAGCGGTAATGGTTTCGCATTCGTGCGTGGTCGCTGAGGCAATGTGCGGCGCGCCGCCAGAGGCGCCATCTTCTTTCTCTAGAGCAAACTTCTCCGCAAAAAGGGTCTATGAGATGAGGGGTCACTTAAGCATGCTTTTTTTTTTCAAGAAAATCTCTTGATTTGTATTCTGGTTGATACTAGTTCCTCAACAGCGCTTCCCTTCTCTGGCACCCTTTCTGTTAACTGTGTCCCGCGCCTTGCAGATCCACAAGACAGCTGCAGCCGTGGCATTGCGTGGAAAAGTTGCGTCTCGGCCTTCAGTGCGACGCGCCTGTAAAATGTCCCAGCCAGCGCCAACGTTTGCTTCGTACCTCGCGAGGACTCCTCCTGTGCTGAACTCACAGGGGACCACCACAGGCTTTCAGTTCGCAAGCACAGGTAAGATGCCCAGCTTCAAGCATAAATTTATTTCGTGCAGCGTTTGTAGTAGTGCATCTTGTCATCAGGTGCCTTCAGAGTCACACGTTACTGACATAAATTTTTTATATCATAAAAAGGCCAACAAACAAAGACACCATTTACCTTGCTGCTTTGTTTGTTGGCACTGCTTGCTACTTTGTTGACTTTTTATGATATGACTAATAATAAAAATCGGGCCCTTGGTTTCCTTTCTTCATCAATTTTTGTCACTTAAGATAGCTTGGAAGCAACTCCAATGCAGCCTACTTAAATACATGTAAAACACCGAAATGCTTTTTTGAGGTAAACAACTAGACAGATTTGAATGAAATATTTTGCATTTGAAAGAGAAAGTTAAATTACAATGACTATTCAAAGCAGGATTTTCATTTAGGGCCTGGAGTTTAAAAATTAAATTGCAAAAGTGGCAAGTTCTGTAACAATTGAAGCGCAATGTTTACAAATCTATACCTCTGCACAAAAAAAGTAGATATTGCAGTTGTGTAATCTGTATCTGATAGAGCATCTTAAAGGTACAAGTTTGGTAGATATAGTTGTTACATAATAATGTTAACACTTGCAAGGTTCTCGCGAAAGTCTTGCTCACAAAGTCGGGGTATATTTGAGAGCAGTGTATGATGCGTCATTTCATCTGCTCTAGATGTCTTAATAGGTGCAGCGTACAGAATTGTGATCTCCTTTTACAAGCGAAGCTTGTATTGCGTTGCAGATTTCAGTGGCGGCATAGGCACGCAAAAAGTCACGTGTGGCGCGTGCCTGCATTGGATATGCGGGTATGAGCCAGGGACAAGAACTAAAGAAAGAAAGAGCAGGTGCAGGGAAAGCTGCGCCAGCACCGGATCACATGACGCACGCGACCAGTCGGGGTCTTTTGGTGTGTTGCAGGGAAAGGGGGCTGGGGCACGCTCCACCGTGCTTTCCTCGCCTCAAATCAGTTTCGGCGATCGGATGGGAAGGCCGCTTTTGGCGCATTCCACCGTGGAGCAGGCTGGTTTTGAGCAACGGCCTTGTGAACTCGCTCGGGAAAGGGCTCGTCGACGGGCCGATTCTAGCGTGAGGGCTACCGAAGCCCAGGCGAAACGTCAGCGAAGAGCCGCCGACCCCGAGTTTAATGCAAACGAAGCAGAACGCCTGTGACAGCATTGTCTTGCCGCAAGCTTCGCTTACCCCCATTTCCTTGACAGGGGAAGGGCTCTGAATTTTTATTGCCATGTTGCAGAGTGGTAAACTTTGTAATTTTTTATTTCAGTTTTGCGATTTCCTGCAATTTTTATTTAAAAGTAAAAGCCAAAATGAAAAGCCTGCTTTTCTTCAGCCACTACATAATAACCTTTTCTTTTAAATGCAACAAACTTCATCAAATTCAGTGTAGTGGTTTCCGAGAAAAATTCCCATGTATTTAGGTAAGATCCCCCGAGCTAATGCTTAACTCCATAAAGCCCAACTTACCATTTTTGCTACACTTAGTTTCATACCTCAAAATGCTGATTGAAGTGTTAGATGCAAAGCCCATAATAGCATCCTTGATGTGTTAGAGTAAGCGTCAACTGTAGATAGGTCACCAAGACATAGAGAGAGATAAACGTGATGAGAAAGGCAGGGAGGCTAACCGGACAAGATTCTGATTTGCTACCCTGCACTGGGGGAAGGGTTAGGGGAAATGAATGACCGAAAGAATGCCAGTGCGAAAAAGCAAACAATCGGGAAAAAAAAAAGGAGAGGATGGGGAAGAAGGTTGTTGTTGTTGCTTGAATAAGTCACTCGAACGTAAAAATTGTCAAAAAGAAAATTACAGATGATTACTATACTAATTAATATATTTAGTAATGTTTTACTGTCTCTTGGTATTAATGTTCTCTATATGGCCAGAAATAAAAGCTGGATAATCAATTTGTATTAATTAAACAATTAATTTAATCTGCTCTGGGGTTTCGAATCACACAATGAATTTACATACCTGTCACACAGACACTTTGGATCGCAATCGAGTCCTATCCGGATCAGGTGCTCCTACATAAGCACTTTCCACCAAGATTTTGCACAAACTGGATCCAGTCAATCGTGTTTGTAGGCTTTCGTCTGCACCGTCATGCTGAGTGAGCTCAACAAACTCAATCCGGATTGTTGGACCATGCAGCAGCAACCATTCTTGATCTCGATAGGAAAATTTCATCTGGGTCGGGCTTGATTGCGATCAAAAGTGCCCTTGTTGCATTGGTATTAAAGAACGACTGAAATCCAAAGCAATTCAAACTGCCGCTGCCCTCCTCTCACAACACAACTCACGGAGTCAAGATGCCACACAGTACGGTCCGCGTGCTTCTGACAAATGGGCTACCTAATTATACGCCTGTGCTAAAGTGCTCAACTACTTGCATCGTGCTACTACAGAAATGTTACCAATCAAGAAGCTTGTCCAAACAACCCGCATGGGCTTTCATACAAAACGAGAAAGCGCAATGTGCGTCACATGCGCAAATTGTCCGGCGTTCGATGCGTCACTCAAAGCAAGTCAAAGTAGAGCTGCAGTGATATTCTCGTCGTCACGAGCAAACTATCCTGACTTTGTTACAAGGCAAAGCAACCACCCTACTGCAAATAATAGCTGGCATTCAGGAAAACGACAAAGTAGCGTTCTGACTTCCTTGATTCTGGGGGCGGCGAGTTTTTGCATGTGTGCCGATAGATGGACGCACGTGTCTCCACTAGGGGAAGGAGTGGTGCTGGCGTCTTGCCACAAACTTCAGAATAGGAGCCCTATGTGACGGGCCCCCTTGCTACTCTTAAAGGGGCCCTGAACCACCCCTCGGGCTTGGTGAAATAACATAGTCCGCGGGTAGCATACGTTGCTGTGAACATCTCAGCCAAATTTTGTTATCGTACACGGTGCGTGGAGCTTGCAAGCGGAACACAGTCACCTTTCTCTCAAACGCTCTCTTTACAACAGAAGCCATGATCCTCACTCTTTTCTCTGTGCTTTATTTCGTAATAAAGCACATTCCCACATGTGACTGTTATTGGTCGCTGCAGTCCGCTACGCAGCATAGATACCGCGGTCGCTGCGGATTGCCTCCACGAGTCCACTGGCTAAGCGCACTGCGGCTCACTGAGGACAATCACTGTTTGGTGTACGTTTAGCGTGTCGTAGGCACCAAAATCGGAAGTCGTGGCATCTACGTTAACATACAAAATAAAATTTGAACTGCGCGCCACTGCAACATTCGAAGGCGGGGCGTTATGGCCACGCCTTACTCCGCCGTAGCCTTCACAGTGCAAGGCATTGAAGAAGGAACGAGAGCACAGCGGAGGCCGTGTTTGATTGCCAATAACTCCGCTTCTGCTGAACACATTGAAGTACTTTTTGCGGCAAAGTATTTCTGAAATAGCCTATTTTCACTTCAAATGCATTTCTCTACTTCAATAAAAGTGGTTCAGGGCCCCTTTAAATGCATCACTGCAATAGTTTGTGTATGCCTCGCTGCATAACATAGCTTTATTACATCGAAGCTGACTTTAGAGAATAGGCCGTGATGCAGATCCTTGCCAGCCCCAAAATAAATGTAACCCTGAGCTCAGTGGATCTGGCCCAGTGTGCATGGTTCCTGGTAGATTTTAACCGATGTGCACTTCAGGTGCTTCGCCAACGATTTCATAAACCACTCTGTGCTCGTTTGCTCCCAGTATGCTCGTGCGACTTTGGTCGCTTGTTGCAATGTATGTCTTTACCATCTTCGTAGCAATGCGCGAGAGCTAATTTGTGTCAGTAACGCTAAGATGTGGAAACATTACAGAATGGCAATGTACCAAATAAGAACATAATACATGGGAGCCAGGGGTATTTAGGTTGTGATAATTTGACATAGCAGCTGGGAAAATGCGACAGCGAGGAACATATCAGCGAGGTTTCACTGTATGTTAAAAACTCAGGTTCAACTGCATGGCACTCTTTGGTGAGAACTCGTCCTTGCACCTTTAAACCCTATGGTGCCTTCCACACTAACCCCTCTCCAATCTTCTGTACCACTATTAAAAAACGTCTATTGAAGATGCAATATTTTGCCAATTTTGGATTGGATTTAATTGCCTTTGTTTTTTTCTGTGCTCGCTTTTTCTCATCTAGTGCAGGCAGATCCAAAAGCACCTTTCAAGTTCAACGCACCACCTACAGAAGCCACCCCAAAGCCGAAGCCACCTGCACCGCAACTGGTAAAACACATACGAGATCAATTTTTTGCCTTGCTGGGATGCCAATGGTGACATGAATAATTTAAAGTACCGTGATACAAAGCTTACTCTCGGGGTACTTGTTTCATGGCTGAAAACGTTGCTCCAGTGATACACACAGAAAACTGAGTAGAAATGCAAAAGGAAAAGGCAGAGTGGCTGTGCTGTGGGTGTGTCGTCTAGTAAAACCTTGTTAATATGTACCTGCTAGCAGCAGCTTACTACAGTATAGACCACTTATAACGTAACCGCTTATAGTGCAGGACCGGATATAGTGCGGTCTTTTCAGACTCCCGTTAATTTTCCCATAGCACTCCATGTATACACGTATCGCTTATAGTGCAGTTGCGGGAAACGAAATACCGGTTACAGTGCGGCTGCCTGGGAGTACGGAAGTCAGCGGAGACGGCGAACGCTCCCCTCAAACGGGCACCCCAAGGAGTGCTCGAGGAAGAGAGACGAAGCGGAGGAGAAGGGCACGTGGTGCGAACGAACAGCCAGTGAGGCTGAAACCAGAATCTTGAGTGCGAGTCGTGAAATATCACGGCGCGCATAGCGAGCGAGGGTCGCGAAACTGCCAACGCCGGCCAATGCTCGCTTCACGATAACGGCAGTAAACGAAACTTCAGGGAGCGGGCGGCGCCGGGACGGCACAGCGAAGGGCGCAGGCGGAGACCGTGGAATGTGAGGGAGGAGGGAGGCAGGGAAGCGGATTTCGCCTCGGCAACTCCGCCGCTTCGGTGGCTCCCCTCGCCCTCCCTCGTAGCTCCCTCACTTTCGACTGTCACCGTGCGCGCCCGCCGCTGTGCAGGCGCCGCCGTTCCAGCCGGCCCGGCGCCAGCTCCCCGAAGTTTCGTTTTTTGCCGTTATTGGGAAGCGGACATTTGCCGGTGTGGGGGCAGCTTCGTTGGCCGGCCTGGGACAGCACCGCTGCTTCCCTCTGCGCCGTAGCCGCAGCGTGCAAGGTCAACACGTGACTAGAAAGTAGAGGAAGCATAAAGGAGAAAGAAGGGTTCACTGCCATTTTTGACGCGTGGCTACGGTAGCGTGGCTGAGACGTTGGCACGTACACGTATGTTCCGGCGCAACGCAGAATCGGCGACCTTGCCAATTGAGAGAGGGTGAAATTTCCGCCGCGTTTTGTTGTTTGTTTGGTTTTGTTTTGTTCGCGCGTGACATTGAGGGGTCTCTCCTAAGTTTTTACTCTATGGCGGTGCTGGAGCAATGCCGGTTGGAGGCGCCGCCACGTGATTTGGTTCGTATTAACAAGATTCGACTGTAAATTGAATGCAAATGTTTTAGCCCCATTCCTCAACTGTCGCATACGCGTGGCGGCTCGGTGCACATGTTTTGCATATGTGCGGGCCTTGAAAATTGTTGCTTTGGTTATAGTGCGGTACCGCTTATTGTGCGGATATTCGTGACTCCGGCGACTTACGTTATAAGTGGTCTACACTGTAGTAGCTAAAACATAGTTGCCACAAATCCTTGACCCATTGTCCATAGAGCCTAATGTATATAGGCCTTGTGTATTTCGTGATGTTAGTATGCGGTGGCGCTGTTGACAGCGGTAATGTGCAGTTGGGTTTACCAGCCATAGAAATAAATGGACCCACAATGTTTCTAATTTAATTTTAACTTGCAAGCGTAGTCAGGAAGCGCATACTTTGAGGACGTTGCTCGTATATCTTAGGAGGGCACGCAAAACATAGCAGCAGTATTTGAAACCATGAATAATTTTGAAATGTGTCTGGCAGCAGAAGCAGTATTCCCTTACACCAACACCATTGAAATGCATGTTGACAGACACTTCAGAGGTGGCCTATTTTAGCACTGGCTAGTATGCGGGCATTTTGTCAATGGCAGCTCAGGTTATGTGTGCATAATGTCAACATTAACACAGCTGATCCAAGAAAGCATGAAGTTTGTGCGTTTCAACTTTAGAAGCATGTTTTGAGTTATTTCAAGCATGAAGTTTGTGCGTTTCAACTTTAGAAGCATGTTTTGAGTTATTTCAATTTAATACCTATGATCTTGCTTTTCTAGATTTGAGGGCCAATTACCACGATGTGGTCCATACACGCAGTGTTCAATTTTTTTCGTTTAAAAACGTAACAACTAGCGAATGAAGCCCGAACCCCATGAAAGCAATTTTGTGCGCGATGGTGAGGAGCGACCGCTTTTAGCGCCGAAGTGGGCTGTCGTGCGAACAGATCGCTTGTCCTTCTCGATCAATCACTATGAAGTGCTATGCTATGAGCGACTAGCCAGTAGTGCGAAGCCGGAACTGGATGTACATCAGTCAAGTACTGCCGATTGTCGCACGGAACAACTCGAGCAAATGACTAAATTTTGATTAAAATTAAATTATGGGGTTTTACGTGCCAAAACCAGTTCTGATTATGAGGCACGCCATAGTGAGGGACTCCGGAAATTTGGACCACCTGGGGTTCTTTAACGTGCACCTAAATCTAAGTACACGGGTGTTTTTCGCATTTCGCCCCCATCGAAATGCGGCCGCCGTCTAAATTTTGATACGTGCAAGGATAAGAACTTACTCCAAGACCTTCAGAAATATTGACACGTACACATGTTTATCTTTCACCGGTGGCCGCTTTCAACATTGGCTGACAAATGTTAAACGTTATCGCTCGGCGCAGGACGCGCCTGCATTGGAAGCTTCTCGGACGTTATCAATGCTTCTATCCGTCGTCTGTGGTCACCGACGCCCATGTAATCTGATTGTATGAGCGACGCGAATTGTCTAGAACTTTCTGGAAGACACGCGGGCATCAGGGATTAATCTGGAACCTTCGATGACTCAGGTATAAAAGCCGACGCGTTTCGCCGCTGATCAGATTTCGACGATCGCCGACTGTGTTCGCCGCTATCGTTGTGCTTCAAGTGTAACTTGCTTTTGTGGGCACAGGTTCGCCCAATAAAGAATCAGTTTCGTCATTCCCAGTTTTACGACTGTTTGCTTCATCGTCACTACTACGTGACATCTGGTGGAGGTGCTTTTATGTCCTTGTACCGGACCCCCCCGTCCAGCCGTGAGCCAAGCCCACACCGTCTAGAAGACGTCGACGCCTACCCCGACCAGCGAGCTAGTCGCAGGCTACTGAACCTGCCACCGGAGTACGAACCCCTACCTGAGAAGACCAAGAGGACAAAAGTCATGACCTCGGCAGCCGCTACCATGACAGCCCCTGTGCCAACATCTGCGGTCGTGATGCAACAATCCAGGGAGCCGCCGACTTTCCGCGGTTCGCCATGTGAAGACGCTGAAAGCTGGCTGGAGGCATACGACCGGGTCGCTACGTTCAACAAGTGGGACTGCGACGAAAAGCTGCGCCATGTTTACTTCTCTCTTGAAGATGGCGCCAGAACCTGGTTCGAGAATAGGGAACGTTCACTAACAACCTGGGACCTCTTCCGAGCCGCCTTCCTGGACACCTTCACGAGCGTCGTCCGTAAAGAAAGAGCTGCCGCCTTGCTGGAAAACCGTGTACAGCTCCCGAATGAGGGCATCGGTATGTACACTGAAGAAATGACTCGATTGTTCCGGCACGCCGATCCAGCTATGCCCGAAGACAAGAAAGTTCGCTTGCTCATGCGGGGAGTTAAGCAGGAGCTATTCGCCGGACTGGTACGGAATCCACCAACAACAGTCCAAGACTTTCTCTCGGAGGCTACGACGATCGAGAAAGCACTGGACATGCGCAACCGGCAATACAATCGCCGTTCGACGCCACACTACGCCGAAGTCCAAGGACTTTCCGACGACCTACGAGACACCATCAGGGCGATAGTACGCGAAGAGCTGCGGAAGTTGCTACCGTCGTCGCAGCCTCAAGTTGCTTCCATCGCCGATATCGTGCGGGAGGAAATCCAGCAATCGCTAGGACTTCCCGAATCGCCGGCAACCCCAGCCGGAAGCGATGACATACGCCGCCGTCGCCCGTCGTCAAGGCCCCCCTCCGCGCTCGCGCCAGGGCCCCGTAACGCCGCAATTCCGTCGCCCAGCGCCGCCGCCGCCGCCAGCACGCCCGCCCGTCGCCCAGCGCAGCTACCCGAGAAAAACGGACATTTGGCGCGCCCCCGACCACCGCCCGCTCTGCTATCACTGCGGGGAAGCCGGCCATGTCTACCGCCGATGCCCATACCGCGAGATGGGCCTACGAGGGTTCGCCGTCAACGCGCCACGTCCACAGCTTGGCGAGCGACCACGTGACATCGCCGACTACCTCGCCGGAGCTCAGTGGCAACCACGACGACCCTCACGCTCGCCGTCACCAGGCCGCTACATCTCGCCCCATCGCCGTCAGTACACCGGTCCCACTCGGGGCCGATCTCCCAGTCCTTACCCGGGAAACTAAAGGCAGCAACCGATGGAGGTGCGGTTGCTGTACGACGCAATACCGAAGATCCTCCGCCGCCGACGAAGAAGATTCGCGAATCACCACGACGAGGTATCAGCACACCGCCTGGCAAGAGCCCTAACGACAACACTTCGCCGCCGAAAGAAGACCTACCGACGCGACGTAGCAGCAGCGGAGCAAGCCGACGCAGCCGTGATCCGACGCCACGACTTAACCGCAACGCCAGACGACGGTCTACCGACTTAGACGTGCTAATCGATGGTCATCACGTCACTGCTCTCGTCGACACTGGAGCCGACTATTCCGTCTTCAGTGGCCGTTCGCCGCCAAGTTGAAGAAGGTGAAGACTGCCTGGCAAGGACCCGATATCCGTACAGCGGGAGGCCACCTAATAACGCCGGCTGGAATCTGCACAGCACGAGTCACTGTGAACAACCGCACTTACCCGGCGAGCTTTGTAATCCTGCAGCACTGCTCCAGGGATGTCATCCTAGGCATGGACTTTCTAAACCAACACGGTGCAGTCATCGACTTAAGGTCCAAGTCGGTAACGCTTTCAACGCATAACGCGATACCACCGGATACAGACATCAGTTACCATGCCTTGAATGTGCTAGAAGAACAAGTCACCGTTCTGCCTCGCTCCAGCGTAATGATTTCCGTCGGTACCGAAGTGCCTGCAGACATGGAGGGCGTCATCGAGGGCGATCATCACTTACTGCTCGACCGTGAAATTTGCGTCGCTAGAGGCATAGCTGAGCTACGTGCAGGGAAAGCAAGGGTGATGCTCACGAACTTCAGCCCCGAATACAAGCACATTAACAAAGGCACCACGGTCGCCTACATCGACGAAATAGTACAAGCCAGCAGTGCTTTCGCCTTCACGGATTCCAGTGCACCTGTAACGACGACTATAGTACCTGAACCAACTTTCGACGTCAATCAGAACCTTCCCAGGCATAGGAAAGAACAACTAAAAGCTCTGCTCCTGCAATAGAAGGACTGCTTCTCGTCGTCGTCAAAAGTTCGACAAACCCCTGTCGCCAAGCACCGCATCATAACCGACGAAAATGTCCGCCCACTCCGTCAGAGCCCGTACCGAGTTTCGGCGCGCGAACGCGAGGCCATAAGGCAACAAGTCGACGAAATGCTACGCGACGACATCATCCAGCCGTCCAAGAGTCCGTGGGCGTCCCCCGTGGTGTTAGTGAAGAAGAAGGATGGAACCCTACGTTTCTGCGTCGATTATCGTCGCCTCAACAAGATCACGAAGAAGGACGTATACCCCCTCCCACGGATTGACGACGCCTTGGATCGACTCTACAACGCAAAGTATTTTTCGTCGATGGACCTCAAAACCGGCTACTGGCAAATCGAAGTCGACGAGAGGGACCGGGAGAAGACTGCCTTTATAACACCAGACGGACTGTTCGAGTTCAAGGTCATGCCGTTTGGTCTTTGCTCGGCACCTGCGACTTTCCAACGCGTCATGGATACAGTACTGGCAGGCTTGAAGTGGCAGACTTGCCTCGTGTATTTGGACGACGTCGTTGTGTTTGCCTCAAGCTTCGAAGAACACCTGCGGCGCCTTGAAACAGTTCTTCAAGCTATCAAGACCTCCGGACTCACGTTGAAGCCAGAAAAGTGTCGCTTCGCATACGAGGAGCTCTTGTTTTTGGGCCATGTCATCAAAAAGTCTGGAGTGTGCCCTGACCCACAGAAAACGGCGGCCATCACTGACTTTCCTCCGCCCGCCGACAAGAAGGCAGTGCGTAGATTTCTTGGCCTGTGCGCCTATTACAGGCGCTTCGTCAAGCATTTTTCACGGATCGCCGAGCCACTGACGTACCTCACGAAGGCCGACGTCGAGTTCAAGTGGGAGACGCCGCAAATCGAAGCATTTGAAGAACTGAAGCGACGCCTACAATCGCCGCCCATCCTTGCGCATTTCGACGAAAACGCCGATACCGAAGTCCACACCGACGCAAGCAGCGTAGGACTCGGCGCCGTGCTTGTGCAGAGGACTGACAGACTAGAAAGGGTTGTAAGTTACGCTAGCTGGTCGCTATCGAAGGCGGAATCAAATTATTCCACAACAGAAAAGGAGTGCCTCGCCATCATCTGGGCTACATCAAAGTTTCGCCCCTACCTCTATGGCAGGCCCTTCAAAGTTGTGAGCGACCACCACGCCTTGTGTTGGCTAGCTAACTTGAAGGATCCTTCAGGTCGCCTCGCACGATGGAGTCTGAGACTTCAAGCATTCGACATCACCGTCGTTTACAAGTCCGGGCGAAAGCACTCTGACGCCGACTGCTTGTCTCGCGCCCCCGTCGAACCGCCGCCACAGGATGACCAGGATGACGACACTTTCTTGGGACCCATCAGTGCCGACGAATTCGCCGAACAACAGCGAGCCGACCCGGAACTAAGGAACCTTGTAGATTACCTGGAAGGCAAGACCGTCACTGTGCCGAAGGTGTTCAGGCGAGGATTGGCGTCGTTTTTCTTGCAAAACGACATTCTCCTAAAGAAGAACTTCTCGCCTCTCCGAGCCAACTACCTCCTCGTGGTACCCTCAGCATTGCGTCCAGAGGTTCTGCAAGCTCTCCATGACGACCCAACGGCTGGACACCTCGGTTTTTCCCGCACGCTCGCGAGGATACACGAAAAATACTACTGGCCTCGCCTCTCTGCCGACGTCGCCCATTACGTAAGGACATGCCGAGACTGTCAGCGACGCAAAACACCGCCGACAAGGCCAGCCGGACTTCTACAGCCGATCGAGCCACCTCGCCGACCGTTCCAGCAGATTGGGATGGACTTACTGGGGCCTTTTCCGACGTCGACGTCCGGGAATAAATGGATCGTCGTAGCTACGGACTACCTCACCCGCTACGCCGAAACAAAAGCCTTGCCCAAAGGCAGTGCTGCCGAGGTAGCCCGATTCTTCGTTGAGAACATCCTCCTGCGTCACGGTGCCCCAGAAGTCCTCATCACCGACAGAGGTACTGCCTTTACGGCAGAACTAACTCAAGCCATCCTGCGATACAGCCACACAAGCCATCACCGGACCACCGCCTACCACCCGCAGACGAATGGCCTCACCGAGCGCCTAAATAAGACCATCGCCGACATGCTGGCAATGTACGTCGATGTCGAACACAAGACGTGGGATGCCATCCTTCCCTACGTGACCTTCGCATACAACACGGCCGTGCAAGAAACGACGCACATGGCGCCGTTCAACCTGGTCTACGGAAAGGAACCCGGCAACGACGCTTGACGCCATGCTACCGGACGTCACCGACGAAGAAAATCTCGACGTTGCCACCTATTTGCAGTGTGCCGAAGAAGGTCGACAGCTCGCCCGACTGCGCATCAAGAACCAGCAGAGGACCGACAGCCGACACTACAACCTTCGACGACGCTACGTCGAGTACCAGCCCGGTGACCGTGTTTGGGTCTGGACTCCGATACGCCGACGAGGACTTAGCGAGAAGCTGTTACGTCGCTATTTCGGACCATATAAGATCACCCGACGTATTGGCGCACTGGACTATGAGGTCGTGCCAGACGGCATTTCGCAATCACAGCGGCGCCGGGCACGACCTGAAGTCATCCACGTGGTGCGTCTTAAGCCTTTCTACGCCCGCTGACAAACTTAGGTACTTTGTTACTTTGTTATTGTTTTTTGTTATCTTGTTTATTACGCATGGTTTTGTTTTCGCTTTCGTGTTTGTTTGTAGCATCAGGACGATGCTTTTTAAGGGGAGGGTATTGACACGTACACATGTTTATCTTTCACCGGTGGCCGCTTTCAACATTGGCTGACAAATGTTAAACGTTATCGCTCGGCGCAGGACGCGCCTGCATTGGAAGCTTCTCGGACGTTATCAATGCTTCTATCCGTCGTCTGTGGTCACCGACGCCCATGTAATCTGATTGTATGAGCGACGCGAATTGTCTAGAACTTTCTGGAAGACACGCGGGCATCAGGGATTAATCTGGAACCTTCGATGACTCAGGTATAAAAGCCGACGCGTTTCGCCGCTGATCAGATTTCGACGATCGCCGACTGTGTTCGCCGCTATCGTTGTGCTTCAAGTGTAACTTGCTTTTGTGGGCACAGGTTCGCCCAATAAAGAATCAGTTTCGTCATTCCCAGTTTTACGACTGTTTGCTTCATCGTCACTACTACGTGACAATATTTTATGCTAAAAATGCTAGTAAAACAGATCAACTTAAATTAATAAACCGCACGTTACGCCAGTTTCCGGGCATATTTGCTGCCTTCGCATCGGCAGCACTGGGGAGAGGTCGCTCAAAGTCATCATTCGCTTGGGTTCAACTTGTAGGCGACTAGCGAGTGCAACAGCCATAGCGATCGCATCACTTTTCACCGTCGCGCACAAGATCGCTTGCATTGGGTTTCTACTTGAAAGGTGTTTATTGCAGATTGTATCGTGTACGCTCTATCGTTGTCACTCGCCGAGTCCTCCAACTTCAAGCTGGTGCTGTGCTTCGGTGCATGTTCATACCACAAGTCCTTGGCATCATCCAGACTGTGAGGTTCCGGTCACCTTGAAACTGCCACATGGTTTCACGCTGACAGGATCTAGCCAAGCACAGTCACGAGCAGTGACCTCTGGAGTCGCTCAGTTGGCGTCCCTTCGTGGCTGCTGTTTGCCATCCATTCTGCATACTGCCTCTGGCCTATTTACTCTGACTTTCAATGGTTGCAGAATGCCCGTGAGGCCTCCCAGAATAGCAGCCATGGATAGTGTAAGCTCGCAGTGGAGGGGAAAAAAAGAAAAACTGAAGCAGAATTCTCGCATGCCATCGGTGGACCGCGCCTGGAATCTCATGCATGCACATTTTGAAGGATTCATGGTGTAGGTCATGGAAAGAGTGGGTGTGGCCCTTACATGTATTTTTAAATTGTGTAGTTTTCTCTTAAATCTTTACTGAGCTTTGTGGCACCTTCTGGGTATGAGTGTTGCCTCCCTCAGTTGCCTATTTTAGAATGGCTCGCATCAGAGCATGCTTTTACAATTATTCTTGGTTAGACAGTGCTAGTGGCAAAATGATTAAGAATCCATGCTCAGTTTTGGATGACTGTGCATACATGGAAATCATGTGGTCCGCTGTCTTGCTGTGATCAAGGCCTTGTAAAGCGTCTCATAATTTGTTCATTCCAGGGTCCAATGGCCATATTTCAATAATACCAGAACGTTTAAACATGTATAACTTGCCCTAGGTGCAAATTAGAGAAACCAGAACAGTCAAAATTTACCGTATGTGGAGCCCTTCACTATGGTGCCTCTCATGACCACTCTGTTGCATTAGGATGTTGAACCCAAACACTTTATCAACCCACTCATTCATTGCGCTCATTCAAGCATGCTTTGAAGGGGTAGCGAGCAGTTGCATTCAGGTGCTCTCTTGAAGGCTGAAGGGGAGAGTTGCATCTTAGACCAAATACAGTGGAATCTCGATGATACAATCACGGCTAATACGAATTTCCGGATGAGACGAATTTTTCTGAGGTCCTGGCCGAGCCCCATTACTTTGCAACGTGCTAGAGAACGGTTGCTATGAATCGATTTTCGACCCGCGTCGGTTGATACGAATAAACGCCGCCCCACCGACGGCCGCGAAAGAGAACAGCGTGCAGTCACGCGCGTTTTCCTTTTCTCTTTTGGTGCGGAGACGCGGCGCCGGACAGCGTGGAAGCCGCGACTGGGCGCGAAGAGTTTGAAGCGGTGACGCTTTTGTTGCTTTTGTGCTTTTCTTTTTGTCTCTTCGCTCGCCGCAGCAAGCGAAGGTTCGTGCGGTCAATCGCTTCTACAGAAACTGAGCGGCGTAAGCACAGCGCATACAAAGGTCAGAGCCGTGTGGTGATCGCTTTCATGATACGGTGCGCGCGACAACACCGACAGCCGGCACAGGCGCAAAGTACAAGAACGCATTTGTTGGCAGAGTAGGAGCCGCCCCCCCACTACCTCCCTCCCACACTACCTTCCCGCTTTGCTCCTTTCGCGTGGGAAGATTGCATCTCCAGCTACCCTTGCGCTTGGTTGCAAGATACGCATTTGGCGCCGCAGCACAGCGTCGCCCCCCCCTCCCTCCCTCCCATACCCCCACGGCCTTTCGCGCAACGGAAGTCGCGTTTGCTCTCCGCTGTGCGTTCGTTGTCCGTGAAGGCGCGCAACCCCCACGTGCTTTCACTCGCACATACGGCGCGCGGTGACGACTTTATCGCTCTTGGACTCGTGCTCCACGTCTCATGCTCCTCCTCCGCATCGCCCTCGTTGATCTCCTCGTCCATCGGTGGGTGCACCTCGTGCTCGCTACCGCCCTTGTCGGCGAGATTTTCCCGTGGAAGCCGCAATTTCGTCTCACGCGGCTGCACTGTAAGCGGTATGCATATACATGGAGTTCTATGGGAGGGCAAACGGGAGTCGGAGAAGGCCGCGTTGTAGCCAGTTCTGCACTATACACGGTTAGGTTATAAGTGGTCTATACTGTAAATGCTTTTTACGTACGTGTGCCTGAGTGAGTTCACCTCTTGACTCTTTAATTTAGCTAGTTTTAATTGTGTTTCGATGATACGAATTTCGGCTAATACGAATTTTTTTCGTGACCCTTGGAGATTCGTATCATCGAGATTCCACTGTATTAAAAAAAAAGTTAATTAAGGTGAAAGTTGACTGTGTTGTTCTGGAGCATAACTTGGAATTCTAGCAACTCTTGTTCTATTGTAAGCAGAGCAATAATGTTGGTCTTATGGCATTCCTCGAACCATAGAGAAACCATTGATACCCTGTTTAGTGAAATCTGAGGAATTGATACTTTACAAATCTTTGCAGAAAATCATTAAAAGAATCTTGCGTAATATTAGAACCAGTGGAGATAAACAAAAATAAACCTCATATTCGAAAGCAAATATTATACTTAAGTCCAAGTTTTCAGCACCATACCTCGAAGAATAACGATTGCAAAAAAATTTTCAAGGGGCACTTAGTTATCCCGACGTGAATGAATGCGAAAGCATTGCGACCACCAAAGGTCGTGGGTTCAAGTGCTGTAATGAACTATATCTTAATAAACCTGCCTTAATTAACTTCACCGTAGTTAACATTGCCTTAATTCATCCTGCCTCAATTAACTTTGCCTTAATTGACGTCATTAACTGCCTCAATTTGCTCACGTGGGCTCACTTGACTTTTTGGACCATCGTGGTCACGCCAACGGCGGATTTTCTGCCTCATGAGCCACATAATGGTTTCGCTTTAATAAGTTTGATCCAGAACCCAACTCTCCCCTTAACGAGGCTTTTGGGAGAAGATGAGTGCTTGTAACATTGTTTGGCGTTCACAACTGTACGTGCAGATTAACTTGGAGAAGTACCTGGACAGCACGGTGTTCTCAGACGTGGAGTTCGTGGTGCAGTCTGAGCGGTACTTGCTTACAAGGACCATCCGAGCGCACAAGCAGTTCCTGGCTATGCGAAATGATGTCTTTGGCACCATGTTCTTTGGTAGTCTGCCCGAAAAGGACAGGGTCTGCATCACTGACCTGCACCCAAGTGGATTCTACGGATTGCTCAAGTCAGTGTGTTTTCATGTGTGTCTTGTGAAGTCAGTCACAAGTGGATATGCCAAACAAGGCAATACATACGACCCTACCACCTTGCCTACGGTTGTTGCACCATCTGTGGTACACTGGTACTGAAGCAACAAATAATGAGACTACACTAATTGGTTTTCCGTGTTGTTTAACAGGAAACGTTATTGTAAACTACGGATGGTGCAATAAGGGGACGGACAGTAGGCAAGATGGTAGCGTCCGTGTGTATTGCCTTGTTTATTTCTCATCTTTCCATGATGTCAGATTATGATTCACTGTAGTCTGACCTGCAAAGAGGCAAGGATGAAAATTGCCAATTTTACGTAAGACATGCAGTTGAACTTTGTGGGTTCTCGGACGTGCTCTTGGGACAAAGTAACGACAACACAATAGTGCAAACAATGAAAAGGGCATTTATTGCACCTTTCGTGCACCAATGCCAGCTAGCCGAATGAACTACCAATGGAACATGCCGATGAGCGCGGATGCACCGTATCGGTGGTGCTAGAGCTAGTGAAAACATATTTTCACAAACACGTTTTGTGAAGCGATGCTTCGTGTTCCACTGAAGCCCATAACATTTTTTAAAGAAATCGCGGATGGTCAAGCACCTTGGTTCTTTCATGGACAGTTGGCACCCATATATAGAGATATACATCAATGAGTGGTCTGTGGACCTTCCTGGATTTTCGTGACCGTGGCTGCTAGGTGCTGCTGCTGTCTTGCCGAATAGCTCATACTGAAGGGGAACATATCTTGGAGACAAACAAATCAATAGAAAAATTGATTTTTCATTCCTGCTATTTTCTGAAGCTACATATCATGGCACAGGTTCTGGCAGCAACGTAGCTTCAAATGAGTTGTCGCTGAGGAAAAAACACATTTATTCTACAAAATGCTCACTTTTGCCCAAATGCTCTTTCATTTTTGCGTTAAAGTATTTCACATGACTAGCACCGGACTCATCAACGGGAGGCAGCTTTCCGCACTGCAATAAAACAGTATACTTGACACTGCCAAGAATGGCATCTCTCGTTGATGCCGACATGTCTTGCGCTAGTCACATAGAAAATGGCATGCTTGGCACTGTGCCAAGAGTGCCGGCGCTCCTAGATGCCGATGCATCTTGCACTATAGTCATGCGAAATTGCAGCTATCTCCGAAAATGATGATCCGAGAATATGGCACACCTCTTCCGGCCTTTGTGAAATAATAATACTCGCCTATTTTGGGCAAATCCGGTATTTCGGACTCGATAGTTGAAACGTTCTGGCGGTCCTCATCGAGTCCGAACGATCAGTCTGCAACTGTAGCCCTTCGCAGCAATTCAACATTTCTTTGAATTTGTCATTGTCTCATCATTCTTCACTGCGCTGTGAGCCTTAGTGTGGGTAAAGCGCACATGGCGGCATGGCGGGTTTAAAGAACCTTTGTTTTTTCAGTTGCACTCCTGTACTTACGATGCTGTCAACATGACACCAATTTTAGCGCCAGTCTTTAGCGCCAGTCTTTCTTGCCCCCCAATAACCTGCAAGTGGTGGTTTCTAGCAGATAACTGCCAACCTTTACAATTTTGGATGTAAAGTTATCTGATTTTAGAGCTTGTTTTCGATAGCCATAGTGACGCCAATCGTTTTACAATTTTTTATTTGCGCCTAGCTTAACCCTATAAAGGTCGAATTATTTTGAAAAAACTTTCCCAGATGGTCAAATTACTTTATTGCGGATATTGAATGTACAAAATGTATAAAGTCGAGAATAAATAGTGAAAAAAATTAGAAACAGTATTTTGATGTCGGCATCACTCAGAACTCCAAATGTTCACTATATTTCAGAGTGTGGTATTCCTTGAAACACAGTTCTACGCACAGCGCCTTATCGCAGTCTGCACACCAAAATGCGTGTCTGTTCTCCTCTTGGGGCAACGAGTTGTGTTGGCACACACATGACAATCTTCTCTGCGTGAGGCTACTTTGGGCAGAGGTCTGAGGCACCCTCTCAGCGAGAATACCTCGTGAGCAGCGGTGATAAACGAGCTAAGAGCAGCGCCAATCAAGGTAGAAATCAGCTTCTGCCGCATCTGCAAGAGAGTGCCGACAGAGAGAAAACTCACGTTTCGCGCGCCTCCGTGCGATCATTCGGCGGAACCAAAACCGCGTAAGCGCGTTGCTGCAGAGAGCGAGGAATACCTCGTGAGCGGCACTGATAAACAAGCTAAGACAGCGCCAATCAAGATAGAAATCAACTTCAGCGCCACTGCAAGACAGTGCCGACAGAGAGAAAACTCCCGTTTCGCGTGCCTCCGTTGCGATCACGCGGCGGAACCGAAAGCGCGTTGCCGCAGAGAGCGGAGAATACCTCGTGAGTGACGGTGATAAACAGCTATGAGCAGCGCCAATAAGGGTAGAAATCAACTTCCGCCGCCCCTTCAAGGGAGTGCCGACAAAGAGAAAAATCACATTTTGCGCGCCTCCGTTGCGATCACGCGGCAAAACCGAAACCGCGAAAGGGTGTTGCCGCAGTCACTGCGCACGCGCTGATGCACGCGCTGAAACGCGCCTGAAATGCCCGCGCTGAAACTAGAAATCAGTTCTGTTTATCTCCGCAAGAAGGTAGCACAAATGTCAAACGCTTCTTGTAAGTCCTAAAAGGTAGCAGCACCTCCCAGTAAACATGCATCGTCATTATGGCGCGAAATTTGAAACGAAGGATCGAAACCGTACCCGTACGGCAAAGACCTTGCGGGACAGAAAACCACCGCCGTCCAGATACGGCAAAAACCTTCAAAGGGTTAAGGCAGAATCTATTCTTAAAAGTGCAAATACAGTTTTTCCGAGCGAATTTGGGAGCCATAGTTTTCAGACCTGCTCAATTAGCCATAGTTTTCAGACCTGCGTACTTGCAGCAGCACCACGCGACTCTTCTGAACACGCTTATCACGTCTTGTTATCACGCTTATCAAGTCTTGTTACACAACAAAATACCTTGCGTTACGATGTTGATATTTTCAGCTCTTACATTTGCTCATTATCTCATTTCTGTAATTAATGTAATTCAAGCTTTTGTTGCATTTTACCACTGTACTTTCAGGTTTACTGTTTTGTTTGTTGTTTTTATTTTTTGTTCTTTTGTGTAACACAAGTGACCAATATTAAGGCCTAGAGCTGTTCTTGGGCACTTTCAGAAATGAAATGAAATAACAGCAATCATATTTTCAGCTGCTGTGACGTGAATATTTCGTGAGGAAACTTCATAGCAGAGTTATCTGCATCAGAGACGGATATATGCATGAGTAGTGGAGCGTGTCTGTTTACAGGTCTTCAATGGAATAATGCTGTGAATTCGTCTAGTAAATGGTCCACAATTGAGTACAGTGGAATCTCGATGATACGATCACGGCTAATACGAATATCCGAATGATACGAAATTTTCTGCGGTCCCGGCCGAGCCCAATTACTTTGCAACGTGCTAGAAACGGTTGTTACGAATCGATTTTCAACCCGCGTCGGTGATACAAATAAACGCCGCCCCACCGACGGCGGCGAAAAAGAACAGCGCGCAGTCACGCGCTTTCTCCCTTTCTCTTTTGGTGCGGAGGCGCGGACGCGACGCCGGACAGCGCGGAGGCCGCGACTGGGCACAAAGAGTTCGAAGCGGTGGCGCTTTTGTTGCTCTTGTGCTTTTCCTCT
Source organism: Dermacentor silvarum (assembly GCF_013339745.2). Taxonomy (NCBI): domain Eukaryota; kingdom Metazoa; phylum Arthropoda; class Arachnida; order Ixodida; family Ixodidae; genus Dermacentor; species Dermacentor silvarum. The sequence continues at coordinate 161,421,310 of NC_051161.1, forward strand.
TTTCGCGTGCCATCGGACGGAGTGGCTGCCGTGCTTCGGGCCGCGTTCATTGTGTTTGCGCCATTTTGCCTAGTCGCAGCGAGCTATGTCTACCGAGATACGATCTCGGCTGATTCGCGCGGCCGTACGTTGAGGCGCGGGAGCCTCCGTCTTCCATCGGCTGCATGATCAGTGCCGATGGCACAGGGCGATTGTCGGTTTCGCTGCTGAGTCACACGGTGCAAGATAGCGCGGCACGTAATGCACGGTTGCAAGGTTGCGCTCGTTCAGTCCGGGTGCATCCTCCGCCTCTCCCGCTAATCGCTGTATTTTTGTTGCCGTAGGAGCGCTTCCGTATTCTGAAGGCCGTGCTTCGTCCACAGTTTATTCGCCATCGTCGATCCATCCTAACCTTGGAGCTCTCAGTAATCCGAATTCTGTGTGTCAAGTGAAGACGCCGGCGTGGTTTACGAAGCAGACAACTGCGGTTGCCATCTTGCCCCTGCCAGAGCAGCAACAATGGAGAGACGCCTTTCAGCACGGCAGTCAATCGGAGGCCCGCTTTCATCGGAGGGCCCGTGGGAATACCTATCGCAGACCCGCGCTTCTTTTATGTTTGTGCGTTTGTTACAAGATGGCGACGACGGACGAATTGAGAAGTGGAAGGGCGAAACTTGAGCTTTCGAATGATACCAAGATGGCGACGCCGGGTGGCGGTAAATACGAGATATGGCTCCGTGAACTGCCGGTGATTTTGCGCGATTTAAAGCTGTTTTCTCGCCCTGCGCACTTATGAATTAAACTTTTTTGGACACTTTTAGCGCCATTTTCAGCCAAACCATTTTGATAAGTGTAGATTAGGCGTTGCAGATACCCAAACGCGTGGTTTTGAAAAAAAAAATATTTTTCTCGCGATTTTCGCGATCTGATCGCTGCGCCCCCCCTAATTTAGCTAGTTTTAATGGTGTTTCGATGATACGAATTTCGGCTAACATGAATATTTTTCGTGACCCCGTGAGATCGTATCATCGAGATTCCACTGTACTAAAGTAATTTCTGGTATTTTTTAAAGGGCACCTCACCAGGCCCTGGTGGTAAATTTTGGATGTGCATAGGAAGTTGTGAGAGTGTTTTAGGGAGTGCTTTAGTGCAAGACTGTTTCAAATGGATTAATTATTGAGGAGATTAAAATGCCACGTTACCATGCCGCCAGGAGCAGGTGTGACTGCCAACATACTTTTCCCCACTGCCTCGACACGCATCCGCAAGCAGGCGTTCCTTCCCTGCCTTCTCCCAACTAGAGCTGAGCGATAGTGTCGGATTTTATTTATTTTTATTTATACAATACTGCAGACCTTGCACAGGTCCAAGCAGGGTGTGTACATAAGCATTTGAATAACCACAGAAAAGAAAAAGAGCACATTGTCAATCAGTAGTAGGTACAATTGGGGACGGTATCAAGTTCCAGTCATTAATAGTCCGTGGAAAAAAGGAATATTTGAACACCTCATGTCGTGCAAAATATGGATTTAAAGAGTGGGGTTGGTGGTGCCGGGTGTGTCTAGTGTTAAAGGTTTAATATATATTGATGGCTCAATAATTAATTTATTGCTAATAAGTGCCGCAAGAAAGTCAAAATGCAATTTTTTTTCTTCGTAACGCTAGTAACTGTATATCATTGTTAGCATAAGTTCCGTTGGAAGAATCAAACTGCGAAAATTTGGAAAAAATAAATGGAACTGCTTTTCTCTGTATTCTTCGAGTTAATGTTTACTTCAGTATAGGGATCCAGACGGACACATGCATACTCGAGTATGGGCCGAATAAAGGATATGTAGCACAAATGTTTTTCACGAGCCGGGGAGTTTCTTAATTTGTGTCGGAGTAGACATAGTTTGCGAAAGGCTGATGCACATACGTTGTCACTATGAATGTTCCATGACAATTGTTAGTAATGGTGACTCCAAGTATTTGTAGTTAGTAACCTCTTGTAGGACTGACGAACCTAGTTTATAAGTGTGCTTTAGGGGTTTTTTCTGCGTGTAATTCGTAAGACAACACTTTTTTCCGTATTTCAGGAGCATTCCCCACATGTTGCACCAATCTGAAATGTTCTTGAAAAGTTGTTGTTAAGTTGAAGTTGATCGTTATGGGAAGTTATATCTCTGAACAAAACATAATCGTCCGCTATAGTCTGATGTTAATGCTGGAGTCAACTGCATTTACAAGATCATTAATGTACAAAGGAAAAGTAACGGTCGAGTACACTACCTTGCGGTACTCCCGATGTCCCGGTAGACAGTCCGACTGTTGCCCATCGATCACAACATACTGTTTACGATTTCTCAAGTAATCGGTAATCCAATGTATAAAGATCGGTGGAAGCATTGTATTTCTTTTTTGTTACGAGTAAATCATGAGGTACACAGTCGAATGCTTTGCTAAAATCTAGAAGAATCATGTCTACTTGTCCGTTAGTGTCAAGAGCAGAGGCTAGTGAGTGAATCACTGTAATTAGCTGGCTTACTGTTGAGCATCCTTTCTGAAACCATGTTGGTGAGGCGTTAAGGTTGAGTTTTTCTCGAAACTGATTAATTTGTTTAGCGATGATATGTTCAATTAATTTACAACAGGACGATATTATGGAAATAGGACGATAATTTTGTACCAGAAGACGGTCTCCTTGTTAAATACAGGAACTATTCGGGCTGCCTTCCAGTCATCGGGTAATTTACCCGTTGCCAGCGATGTACTGAATAATATAAACTAGAAATTTCGCGACAGTTTCAGCATATTGCTTGAGAAAAGTGTTAGGAATATTATCACAAGTGATGTTTGTGGCGCCCCAAGCACCTATTGAGGTGGGGACGCCTTCGGGTTGAGGTCAAACACCCCTTTCCAAGCGTTGAGGTCCCATATGGCTGAGCACCAGGCCGGGAGCGCGCTTGTACCTATTTTACCGGTAGGTGCCGGAGGCAGCACTTGCCTCCCACAGCCGCGGAGGCTCCGTCCACAAGGCCGTCTGTGGTTGGACAAGAGGCGCCCAGAGACAGTCCTGAAATCTCTATTGGGCCCTCTTTCGAGATGTGAACCCCCACACAGCCGAGCACCATGCCAGGGGGCTCTCTACCCATTAGAAAAACCGTGGGTTCCCGGCGGCACCGGGATTTGAGCTCGGTACCCTCCCGCATACGAGGCGGATGCTCTACCGCTAGGCCATCGCTGCGGTACTTTTTGCTGACGACTGCATAGTATATAAAGAAATAAACTGTCCCAATGACCACCTAACCCTCGAAAACGACCTAAAATCAGTATCACAATGGTGCATGGAATGGCAAATTACATTAAATATAGGTAAATCAGCTTTGCTTAGAATAACCAGGAAAAACAGTATATCAGACTTTCTTACACACTCGGCAACACCCAATTAACCCCAGTTAAAGAACACAAGTATGGCTAATAATCAGATGACCTGAGGTGGGAGGCACATGTAAATCACGCAACTTCATCTGCATTACGACGGCTATTCTTCCTGAAAAGGCGCCTCCATTCATTACCGCATCCAACAAAGCTTCTAGCCTATAACACATTTGTTCGACCAGTACTTGAATACGCTAACACCGTCTGGTTCCCATCTACAAATACCCTAATTAATAAACTAGAGAGCGTGCAAAGAAAAGCAGTAAGGTTTATTTTAACAAATACCGCACATCTGATTCCCCCACCGAACTAATGGAAAAAGCCGGAATGCTAACCCTTCAAAATCGCGCCAAACTCGTACGCCAGAAAATGATGTTTCAACTTTTTCACAATACGCTTCGTATTGATAGCACCAAATACCTATCTAACCCAGAAACTAGACCCTCACGTCATAAACCCCCCATTTTCTTCAGGAATGCCGCTTGAAAACAAACTGCTTTAAGTTTTCCTTTATTCCGCAGGCGATAAGGGAATGGAATAGTCTGCCTACTTTAAACTACTAGTCATAATCAATACATTCCTATCACACCTTGAAAACTACCTACGTATTTCCAAAATAGAAACTATTTGTAGCGTTCTAACCTTACCGTTTCCTTTGTATAAAGTTGATTAAATCCGTATGACATATTCATTGTACGCGCAACTACACCTTTTTGTAATTTGATATTTGTGACATGGTCAATTTTTTTTACACCTGTGTAATATATATACATGTATGCCCTTCCTGCTAAAATCCCCGTTGGGATTGGCAGTATGTCTGAAATAAAAAAACAACCAGACGACTTTTGACATTCAGATTTAACAAAAGCGATAATACACCTGGATAGGAAATAAATGATACGTCATATGTTGAAGCAGAAGTCGTGGATTGGCACATGATAGCTTGTGAGAACACACTATGAAAATATGTTAAAATGTTCCGCAATTTTCTTGAGTCTGAAATCATCTGATCATTAAATTTAAGCTGTGTGACAGGTTTCTTTTGCTCACTTATGAAAGTCCAGGACTTTGTTGGGTCATGTTCAATGAAGTTTGGCAATAACGTTTGAAAATAATTATCTTTAGATGCTCGAGAGCATGCGCTACCTGCTCGCGCAGTGCAATCACTGAAAGTGACTGCGCATGTCTCCTTTTTAATCGCTTAAGCTTGCGTTTCAGTTGAATGAGGTTACACATCATCCAGGGCGTCTGCTTATGAATTCTTTTTCGTTTATTCAGCACAAATGTATCTAAACAACGAAGGCACATATCTCTAAATTGTCAGCAAAGAACATCGACATCATTGTCATTGAAATCAAACAGGCAACTATCCATGTATTCTAAATGCTTGCATCATAAGCACGTGAATAATCCTTAACTAAGGAGAATGATTTCGTTTGCTTACTGTGAGAGTTAAGTGACAAGGAAACACTAATAAGATGATGGTCTGACAGTCCCTGCTCTACAGAGACCGTAAAATTAGAAAAATTTCTCGGAGAAGACAACAATAAATCTAAACCGATTTACATGCTCCCTGTTCTCGGGTTGGCTCACCAACAACTTGCATTAGGTTGTGTGCTAGCATGATGTTAGAAACAATGTTACGTGTCTGTTATAACTTTCAAGGGCCTGTAGTCCGTCCCAGTCAACACGGGTAGGTTAAGATCACCAATGAAGATTTTAGATTTCAAATATTGCGACATATGAGCTTCTAATTTCTGAAGTAATCTGGAGCCAGATCAGGGGGTCTGTATAACGCGTACAGATAAATTGATGACCCAGCATGAGAGCTTGATACATAAGCCCTCAATATCAGTAATATCGCCCAATAAGGAAGATTCAACGTTGTTTTTTAATAAGTACAGCAACACCTCCTCTCTTGAAGCTCTCTTTACGATATACTTTGTACTCAACAGGGAAAATGTCTTCATCTCTTATCGCGGAGCCACGTCTCGGTAATGACTGTGATTGTGGATCATGTTGAACTAAAGCAATTTCTAACGAATCAATTTATTGCGTATACTACGTGCGTTTATGTTGATCAGCTGCCTTTGATACCGAGCATCCCTGTCATGCTTGAGATTGGCTACGTTGATTTCCTGTTGTGGCCCTTTACCTGGTTTTGCCGTTTTCACACGTTTACCACTAGTCTCGTCCCAGAAGATTTCACCATCCACTTAAGCCTATCATGGAGCAAAGTTACCTTTTTTCCCTGAGCGTTTTCATCCTTAGCACTTTCCCAGAGTAGCTTTCGTTTTTTTTAACGTAGCCTGTGATAATCATTCTGAATAATATAGAAGATCCCTTCAGTATCCTCACATTATTGAATATTTCCTTTTTTTCATTGAAGTCTTGCAGATAAACAATTACAGGTCATTTACTGCGCTGCCTACCGAGTCTATGAATGCGTCCTATCGACCCGCAGCTCATGCTCAGTGTATCTTTAAAAATGCCAGAAACAACTTTTTCCTTCAAATCAGCTTCTGTTTCCTCAGGACTTTCAGGCAATCCGTGTATAATTAGGTTTGACCTTCTATTTTGTCTTCTAGGTCAGTGAGTTTCATTGCTTGAAACTTTACGACATGTTCAAAGTCTTAAGAGCGGTCTGAACCTGCTCATCTTGACTAGCAGGCGATGAAGTTAACGTACTCCTATCTCAATCGTATTCTGAAGGTCATTAATCAGTTTTACGTTGCTAGTGACCAAAGCTTTAATTTCTGTTAATTCTTTAGTGATGGCCCTTTGGCCTTCCAGCATTCCTCGAACATCTCCTTTTGCGTAGGGCCTGGATTCTTCTTCTATGTCACCACAAATTAGCAGTTTACAGACAAGAAAACAGTCGTACATGATACTAGGCACTGTTGGGGGCACGGCAGAACCACAATACCACGAACATCACTACGGATTGAAATGGTAGAAACCGTAAAAGCACCAACCTGTGCAATGCAAAACAGATGCGTGGTCAGCCACATGCCACTGTTGGTTCCGCCCTACCCACAAAAGACGAGTTGTGCGGCTTCCTGTATATTTCAGCTTGCCGATGATGTCACACCATTGTAGCCGGTTGGGGGCGCCTGAGCACGGTGTCGTCACAGGGTTCATGTGACGAGCTCCGCGTCCTTTTTTGTTGCGCGTTGCACTTTCAGTGGCAGCATTGCGTGTTGCACATTGGATGATTCAAGTCACGTGCGATGGTCAGAACATTGCAGGCAATACGTCTTACCTATAAGCATTTGTGCGTGTGACTTGACTCTCTCGCAAAAAGCGTGGCTTCCTCGAGAGGAAGGGCTTCTGTTTCATACTTAACAGACTCGATTGCCACGCGCGATTTACATGCCGCACTTGTTTTTTCTCAGTGCCCGAATCAGTGAAGGGTTCTTAACAAATTTTAGTACTGGTTAGGCTTCAACTGTAGTACTTTTGAAGTTGTCAGGTCAGTAGTAGTATAGATGATACTGTTGGATGTGTACTTGCATGTTGCTATTATCAGTTCTGAGCTAGCGCTGTACCAAGCATTTCTTTAGTGCCTTTTCCTTTCCTTATATGTTGGTGCTCCAGCAGATGTTTTATGTGAAGTGCAAGTCCTGTGCAAGCAGCTCTAGCACTGCTAATGTGTTCATGAAAAGATGTCGGGCTAAAGCCAGACACTGGTTGCAGCTTAGAACTTGTAGCTGGCTAGTTGGTAAGCAGCCTTGATAAGTTGCTTCAGAGGGCAAAAGAACACACGCGCACTTGAAAAGGGGGAGACGGCTTTCTTTCTTGGGTGTATGTGCATGTGAGTGTGTTCTCTGGCGCTCGGACGTAGTTATCAAGATGGTTTCAGCTTCACTACACCAGCTAGTCATACCATTAGACGCATCACTTGAAAAGTGTAACGACAGGAATGTTGGTACTACTACTTGATGCAGCTTTCTTTGAGTGACCAAGCCAGAGGTATGCCAGAAAGCAATGCAGAATTGAAGGCCAGACGTCTCCATGCTACATTTTAATAGCAGTCTTCTACAGTGTCATTGATTACAGCACCATCTAATGTGTGAGGATGAATTGGTGACTTTGATAATCAACATGGCAACTTTGCGAATTTTTGACACAGAGAGCACCAAAATTTTTTAAAAGACTGAAATCATAAACTTCACGTATTGTCCCGTATTTTTTTTTTGTGAGAGGTCTTTACTGCACTATTTCAATTTATCGCTTGGTGCAAGTGATAAATTGCAAGGCCTGTGGTTGTGGTGGTGCAAGCTTGAATGTTCACCCAATAGAGAGTTGAATTCATGACCCACAGCTTCGGACGATGGTCCTTCACCTCGACAAGAAAGTGACAATAGCATTCGCATGCATTTTCAGCACAAAGTTAAGATTTGTTAGCTAGCTTTTTTTGTAATTGTGTAAACATTGGAACCAGCATACAAGGGCAATATGCCAAGATCATATGATGTGCATGACATTTGTAGAATGAACTTGAAAATTTCTTGGAAAAGTGTTACTCTTATGCAAGTGTTACCTTGGCAGCAACACAGTCCATGCTGAGCAAGGGAGTCTGCTGTATTGCATACCTTTATTGTCCTATTAACTTGTATTCACAAATCCCATGGATCCAGTTCGTGTAAGCACTTTGTGTTTTTAGTTTCGGTGGATTGCCTTTTATTCCTCCAATAATTTTGCTACTGTCCAAAGGGGGCGCTTATTGAACTTCTCTGTGCCGCACATTCCTCCCATTTACAGGCATCATACTGCACTGAGAAGACTTGCTTCTTGTGTATCTTGGTCATTTGGTCAAGTAGTATTGTGTGCTCTCATCACACAAACTGCTGGACCTTGAATTGATCTCTGTTGATTTGCCTACCTAACTGTCAGAAGGGAAATGTTTTGAATATCTACTTTGTATGTACTGGGCAAGTTAACCGAATTCATTACAGCTGGCTAATCCGCTAAGTGCTTGCGATATCATGTGATCGCCTCCTCTAATTGCTGTGACGTCACTCTGATTTCCATGTAAGCTGAGCCGTGCTGCATTTATCCTTAACTAAAAACTGGTAACATTAGAAGGCAGCCATCGCATGCTTGTGCAACCAAGGCTTCCTGTATAATGAGGGCCAAACAGTTTCCAGCATCATAATTGAGCCTTAAAATAAGTTATTGACTGAATGCAAGCATTTACATTTTCGCCACCTCTGCGATTCTGTCCCCTACATTGTAGTAGCTGTTTCTCATGCTTTACCCATCTGCTTTCTCCTCAGATTCGTATCTTCAGAGCATGTTGTATAAATCTGGGTGTTGTCTTTGTGTACAGCATGCTGCTGATGTTTATATCCTAACATGGTAGCTTTCATTGTTATTGTGCGGATACCTCTACTCTGGCACTTGCGAGCCTGATCCTTCGAAGAGGCAATCCACATTCGTGAAGCTGCTGACAAGACCTCGTGCCCGAACTTGTGGCAGTGTGTTCCAAGTACATTGAAGCAAACATGTCTCCCGACAAGGTCTGTCCCCTCTTGGACTGTTTGGCAACAACTGACATTGACAGGACCGATTAAGCCGCTCTTCAGGTGCTCAAGACGATGCCCTTTCGGTGCTCAATTCACGAATCGTTCATCGACTCGCTCGACAGCACGGTGGAGTCCATTCTGAAAGTCATAAGTGGTGTGCCCGAGAGTTGCATCTTCCTGGCCATCCGAAAGTGGGCGGAAGAGAAGTGCCGAAAGTCTCTGTCGTCGGGTGAGACCTCGCTGGAGCTACCAGCAGTCATTAGGCCTTTTCTTCCCAAGCTGCGATTCCTAGCCCTGACTCCGCAGGAGTACGTGAAGGGTCCCGGTTCGTGGAACGTGCTCGAGGACCAAGAAGATTTTGCCATTCTCAGGAACATCATTGTTCGCGGTTCAGTGCCATTGCCTTCATGGGTCTGCACCGACGACACAGCTCGTGGACTGCTGCTTTTTAAAGCTAATCCATTCGAAACGATTGATGCACTGACGACTGTAGCGAGGAAGAAAAGCCCAGCTGCTGAAGGCAATGAAAAACCAAAATAATGTCTCCTGCTTTAACCACACAGCAAAGCTATTTTTTTAGACAGAACAGTTCCAGTGGGATACAAGACATATAATAAATAATTGTTTGATAAACTGCTGGTAAGCTATTGGATGAGGTCTTTCCCATAAGGTGTGCCAGAAGGCCTGGCTGGTTTGTGCTGAAGTTGCTACCAGCTGCCATTCTCTTGCAGGCTGACATGCAGTTTTTTAATTATGCTGTGAACTGTAGGCTTTTAAGTTGGTTTGTTGATAATATTGCATTTTAACTCTTTTAGTACGGTGCCATAGGCCATCCGATGACTTTGAATCTCCTGCAAAATTTGAAACCGCTGCGTTACTGACAACTAGAGCTATCTGGCTTACTCACTGAGAACTCCTCTTCAGTTTTGTTTTTGTTTTTTATTGTTTGCGAGCGGAGGCACCACCGCAAGTGAAATTTGAAACGAATCGGCAACAATATGGTCCGTCCCGTTTGCGCACTGCTATAGCTTACTCTCCTGTAGCAAGCACTTAGCCCACTTCTTCTGCTAATTTTTATGCCCCAAGCAGCAGTGATGGCTCAAGTAACGATGTGGGATCAGCAGATTTTTTAGCTCTGATGAAGACGCTTCAGCTCAAGTGCTGCAGACGTCAACAGGTGCTTGCAGGTAAGTTTTGTTTATGATTTTGTGCTGTATTTATACGAAAACATGCTTCATATTTTACGACTGCAGTTTTATTTTGTGTTTAGGGTTTTGACAACCTACGGCCCAGATATTTTGCCAAATACTCTGCGCTGTATCAAGTTTTTGCCCACGAGACAGCCCGGTCCCCATGTTAGTAGTAGTAGTAGTCGTAGAAAACTTTATTTGATGTTTTGTAACGAAGTCCCAGAGGGTGGAGCCCTCAGTCCAGGGCCCATTTGCTGCTGCTATCCGGCTGGCCCGGTCGATCAGGTATCCCTGGTCGTCGAAGGTTGTGCTGGAAAGAACGGCTTCCCACTGAGATGGGGAGGGGTTGGGTATTCTAGGTAAGCCGGGTGCTTTGGAGCATTCCCACGTAGAATGGTAGAGGCTTGGGTGTCCACCACAGAAAGGACATTTCTCGGGGTACTGGCTAGGGTAAAAAGTGTGGCGGAGAGCAAGGCTGGGGAACGTATTAGTTTGGAGCTGGCGCCAAGCGGCTGCATCTGCACGGTTTAGCCTCACGTGTGGTGGAGGGAATGTTCTATGGGATAGTCTGTGGTGTTGTAGTATATGCGTGTAACGGTATCATTTCCCCTTGTCTGCGTTGGACTGGTCTTCCACCGGTGCCTGGAGGGTTAGGCCTCGGGCTGTCGCGTGAACGCGCTCATTGCCAGGGAGAGACGCATGCCCAGGTGTCCAGACTAGGTGAACTAGTGGAATATTTTGCTTCTTGTGTGAATTTTATGAGCGATCGGTGAAATCCGTCCTTGTGCGTAGTTTTGACATGCTTGCTGGGAATCTGTAAGAATATGTATGGTCTTATCTGGAGGTTGAGCGCTGATGGCGAGGGCTATGGCACTTTCTTCCGCTTCTGTGCAGTTGTCAGTGCGTATTGTGGCTGATAATAGTGCTTCGCACCTCCAGTCGGCCACCGCTACCACTTTGGCTGTAATGTCGGGGTAGCACGCGGCGTCTGTATAGAAGGTGTCGAGGTCGTTGCCATATGCTCGGTGCAGTGCCATTGCACGTGCAGCGCGCCTGCCTTTATGGTGTTCGGGGTGCATATTCCGAGGTATGCGGGCCACTGTAATGTTTCTTTGATGTTTGGGGCGATTGACGGGCTCTCGTGGGGGCAAACTCTGATGTTGGGTAACGTAATTGTCTGAGTACGTGCCTTCCTGTCGATGTACGTTTCAGTCGTTCAATCTGACTGACTTTCTGGGATTCGATTAATTCGGCCATGGTGTTATGCAAACCAAGCTGTAATAGTCTGGCTGTTGAGGCGTAGATAGGAAGGCCTGTCGCCATTTTCACCGCTGTTCGTATGAGTGTGTCTAGCTGGTTTGTTTGCTTTTGGGTGAGTCGGTGGTAAGGTGCGTGATAGGTGGAGCAGCGCTATGGAGTGACGCAGGTCGATTCTCAAGAGGGCTGCATTTTTTTCTCTTGTGTTTTGCTACCGAAGTCACGTGATAAAGACTGTGTGTGAGAACACAAATACGCCTTTCGGATCGACCGACACTCTCTACGTGATGGCTCCTGGGAGGAAGTTGCTCCACTGGAGATGCTGAGACTTATTGGGATCATCAATGCACATGGGAGTTGTCAGTGGCGCGACTGTACTTATACTGCCGAACAACGGGAATATTCAGTGGCCTCCTTCAACGAAATACGCCGGGGGACCATTTCTTCACTGCTGTCGTTCCTAAATATAGTTAATCCTGAAGACTTGGCAGCTGCAGCATCTGTTGGCAAGACTTGGAGGGTACCCTGGCTTCTGAACCACATCAATCAAGAATCTAAATTTGTTCCGACCACAGTGCAGCCTCACCGTTGACGAACACGTGGTAAAATCTAAAGCTCGATCAGGAATAACACAATACATTTGAGACAAGGTGACAAAATGTGGATATAAACTCTGGGTGCTGGCAGATTCAAGAACTGGATACACCCTTCAATTTTCTGTGTACAATGGCAAGTGCGAGGCGCCAAGACCTTTGGTGTGGTCAACAAGCTTTGCACAGAGTACCTTGATCAAAGGTACAAAATTTACATGAATAACTTCTACACTTCAAAAAACTTTTCGAACACCTCCTCAAGCACAGGACTGTTGCATGCAGGGCAACTCGCAAAGGTCGTCACATCTTTCCAGCTGAGTTGAAACTCTTCATGGGAAAAAAAGGTGCAGCGTGGAGATGTTCGACGGATTTGTGATGGTAACATCCTCTACATGCAATTGAAAGACCAGCATACTGTAGTACACTTGATGAGCACAATGCATACAGCCAATGAGCATGTTCCTGCCAAGCGGAGAGAGAAAAGGGAGGGGGGGGGGGCAATAGGCCACTCCTTGTCCACGAGTACAATGCTGGAATGTTAGGTAAGGACAAATGGGACCAAATAATTGCCACATGCGATGTCCTTAGAAAATGCTTACGTTGGTGGAAAACGCAGCTTTTTTTTTTTCACTGTGTGGATATTGCGTGTGTGCGCAGTTTCATACTCTTCCATCAGCACCAAGAAGACACCCAACGTCTCAAACTTTCTCAAAGCACCTACTTCGACCAGCTGGCATTTAGACAAGAAACGATTCAACCGATATTTGAGTATGAAGAAGTCGTACAAGTTCGTGCTCCTTCTCACCCCTGGACCTCGTTCGGCATCAACCAAAAGAATGGAGAAGAGGAATAATTGCAACGTCTCTTATGAAAAAATAAAGGCACAGAACAGAACAAGCGTCTTCTGCTCCACTTGGGAAGTGTACCTTTGTTTCCTGCCTTCGTGCGACTGTTTTGACGAGTGGCAAGCCGTCAAGGCCGTTAGATTGACGGGCCCCAAAAAGTGCAACACATGGTGTACAGGATTGAAAATGAAACGGGCAGAGATGTAAGGTTAAATGGGACCGTGTTTACTCGGCAGAAGATATGGCCGGTGCAACCAGTATGGCGGAACGTTAGGTTAGCCCCTACGTCATCTCTTTGTCTTGTTGGGGGATTGTCTTTTTTGTCCCCCTTGTGGCACCGTGACATAACCCTCGGCACTGAAACTGCCGACCCGGCGCCTTCTAGATGGCGGCCGCATGGTATGGCTTGAGACGACCCACGTGGACGAATCAGATGACGTGAACGACTGGGAAGCATCGGCTGGAACTATTTCATAAGCGGCATCGCTGAGCTTTCGGACGACGCGGTAAGGGTCAGAGTATCGGGAGAGCGGTTTTTCCAATATGCCTACACGCCGCGCAAGAGCCCAAAGGAGGACGAGGTCGCCGGCTGAGAACTGGACGTCATGATGACGGTTGTCATAAAGAGACTTCTGTCTTGCCTGGGACTTGGGCAACGGTGGGCAATCTGGCGTGCCTTGGCGGCTGTAGTGATGGCGTCGCGAGCGTACTCAGACGGGATTCGAGAGCAGTTGGCAGGAGTGTGTCGAAAGGCAATGCCTGTATCGAGCAGGTTCATCAATCAGGGACACGCACACAGCATTGCAACTGCGAGAAGAACGTTCTTTATTATGCGTTCACCAATATAGTTTTCTAGCGCGGCAGTGTTGCCAGAGGTCCTTGGCGTCCGGCCCCCTGCCAGTACATCTTCCCTTCTTTGGCAAAGCTGCTCAAAGCATGGAGGTCACATAGTCTTGCAGGTAGCCTGGAAGCCTTCGCACTCAAGTAGAACGATGTAGGGGTGGAGTCATAGGGTTCCCATCAGGTGTCACCACAGAGGTGGGGTTGTGCTCTCCTGTAGTGTGCTCCTGGGATGGCCCTGCAGTTTCAGGGCCCTGTGGAGTTTGCGGCCTTGCTGGGAATGAGGGAACCACTGGAGGCTGTGCCCCTAGCACAAGGTAATCTTCCGGGACTGCCTCCGGCTCAAAGGGCTCACTTGTTCTTAAAAGGCGTCGGTTTCTCCGTACTGTTGACCTGCTTTCGTGCGAACCCTGTAGGACCTTGGGGCCAAAGAGCCCTCCACTTGAGCCTTTGGTCCCCACAACCCGTCCTGGTGTACCCTCACAATATCTTCGTCATGTAGCATCGAAAGTCGGCCCCATGTTAAGTTCGGAGAGGGCTTGTGCACAGGATTTTCATTGGGGGCTGAAAAGTCTGGCAGCCTTCTGCAAAGCCGTCTGCCCATGGAGTACTCACAGGGTGTCCACCCATCCTCCAGTGGTGTTGTTCGGTAATTCAACAGTCCAACCCAGAAATCTTCGTTCGCGTGCTCGCATTTTTTTCAATAACCGTTTCACTACCTGAACTCCTTTTTCAGCCCAGCCATTGGACCTGGGGAATCGTGGGCTGGATGTTGTCTGGATGAAGTCGCACTTGTCTCTGAACGCCTAAATCACGAGAGACAAACTGGGGGCCTCCATCTGTGCACACTTCCAACGGTATTCCATGGCAGGCAAACATCATAGAAAGTTTGGCAATTACTTACTGCCTTACTTGTTTTCTGGGACAAGCACTCGACTTCGGGGTAGTTCGAGGGAGCACAGTAGGCTACTAGGTAGTTCCGGCCACCGTACTCACAAAACAATGCCAATGCGCTGCCATGGAAGCTTTAAGCTTCTCTTAGTGTCAAAGGCACTGCTGGTTGTCGGTATGCAATCTGACGACACGTTTCGCATCGACTAATCAATGTTGCTATGGTCCGCATTCATTGCCAGTACATCAGCAGCCTTGCGCGGGCCTTGCACTTGTTGACCCCTAAGTGTCCTTCATGTAGGTGCTACAACATTTCCTGACGTAGACTTGTGGGTATCACCTCTGCTGCTGCCCCCGAAGTAGAATTCCATCAATGTACGACAGCTCAGAGGGAAATGCAGCTAGTTCCCTCGCTACAGGTCTCTGCTTCTGTAAGGACTCTATGACTTTTTCAACTCGGCATCTTCCCTAGTTGCCGAGGCTAGTTGGGCTTTCATGCTGTCAGTCACTAGACTGAGAGGACGTTAGCAGCGTGGACAGTAACGTCCTGGTCAGGGTCTGGGTCATGGGCGGCTGCCCCTTGGATCCGCGACAGGGTGTCGGCCAAGATCAACTGCTTCCCGGGCACGTACTGGAGACGACATCAAACTGCAACAGTCTCAAAAAATCGCTGCAGACGTGGGGGCATTTCGCACAAGTTTTGCTTTGCTATCGAAAGGAGCGGCCTGTGGTCCGTTTCAACTATGATTTTGTAACCCACTAGGAAGTCTCTAAAGCGTTCACAAGCAAAAGTTGCAGCAAGTGTCTCCTTCTCGATCTGCGCATACTTGGACTCGGCGGTAGAAAGCACACGCAACGCATAGGCCACAGGGCACCAGCCTTCGTCATGCTGTTGAAACAGTGCAGCAACTATAGCGAAACTTGACGCACTGGCCGAGACCTTCGACGGTTTCGCTGGGTCAAAAACCGCTAGAATAGGCGCTGATGTGAGCATATCCAGTAAATTGTTCCATTCATGATCATGCTGGAGTTCCCATAAGAACGCGTTTTCCTGCTTTACCAGGGACCTCAAGACCTCTGTTTTCTCGAGAGATTCGGTAGGAACTTCCCAAAATAGTGTACCACCCCCAGAAACCTTTGTACTTCTAGCTTGCTGGAAGGACGGGGCATGTTAATGATACAGCTGGTTAGGTCAGGGTCCGGCGTGATCCCAGCTTTGCTTAAGCGTCCCCAGGAATTTTACTTCCTCCGTGGCAAATACGCATTTGTCCTTATTTAGGGTTAGTCCTGCCCTTTTTGCCGCTTCCAACGCCACACAAACGAAAAGCTTGTCATGCTCCTCTCCGTCATCCCCAGACGAGGGTATCGTCGATGTACACACGAGTTCCCGGTACGTCTTCGAATATTTCGCTCATCGTTTTCTGGAACACTTCGGGGGCAGACGTGATCCCAAACGGCAAGCGTAGGAACCGGTAGCTTCCGAATAGGGTGCCGAACGTGCATACCTTGGAGGAGCCTTCATCTAGAGGGATCTGGTGGAACCCGCAATTAGCGTCTAGCTTGCTGAACAGGGTGGCCCGGCTAATTCTGCCTCAATGTCCTCCCGACGCGGGAGTTGTTAATGTTCACGCTTTATGTTCTGGTTAATCTGACGGGGGTCCATGCAAATTCTCAATCGGTCATCCTTTTTTGCGAGCTGTGACCAGCGGACTCACCCAGTCTGTGGGCTCAGTGATCTTGGAGATAATTGCTGCCGCTTCCATGTGGGCGAGTTCCTTCCGAAGCGGTTCCCTCACGCGTGAGGCACTCGCCGAGAAGGCATGGCGACGGGCCGTGTGTCCTCACACAACTGAAGATGGTATGGACGCTGAGTGCACCCTAGACCTCGAAATAGTGTAGGGAACTCCTCCTGCCAGCCTGGCTCAGCCTTGCCAACGTCATACACTGGTGAGACGAGCCCGAATTGATCAGATGATGTCAGGCCAAGCAGTGCTTGCCGGCCCTTCACGAAAAAAAACGGTACGTTTTCTTGCTTGCCTTCCAGACGAAGCGGTAGTGTGGTTTCTCCGAAGTGCTGAATAATGTTGCCGTCGTAGTTCAACACCGTGTTGCGTGGGCGAAGGATGGGTTTTCTGCAGCGGAGCTTGCGGAACTGTGCATACAGTAGGATGTTTGCTTGCGCCCCCGTGTCTACCTTGAGTCGCGTCGGGAGGCCAGCCACGAACCCGTTCACATCCAGTCTCGCTGACCTGAGACGCTGTCGATGCACACTGTTAAAACATCAAATACTTCCTCTGAGTCGTTTGCTGCTTGCTGTTGTGCATCGGTGGAGTGTGGAGTGCTAACTTCATGAACATTGGCGTTCTTGCAGCATGAGGCGAAGTGATCTTCCTCGTGCATAAGGCACAAGCCTTGTCCTACGCTGGGCATCTTCTTGACTGATGAACCTTTCCGCAGTAGCTGCACCGTCCACAGTTTGCATTTCTCTCTGGAGTTCTGAGTGTTCTGTTAATCCGGTGCACGTTCGCTTCGCTGTTAGCAGCGTTCTCGAGCGTACGGTTTTTGTAACGCCGCCACCTCCGCTGCTTTGCCGAACTCTACAGTTGTTTCTAGCGTAAGATTCTTCTCCCGCAGGAGACGGGCACGGAGCTTCTTGTCATATATGTCGCATACAAGCTGGTCTCGAACCAGAGAATCTCGCAAGTCACCAAAGTTGCATGTCTTCGACTTAAGTTGCACATCCCGCAGAAACTGCTCGAAGGGCTCTCCTTCCTGTTGTTGGCGGGAGCGAAACACGTAGCGTTCGTAAGTTTCCTTCGTCCAGGGACTACAGTACTCGAATGCCTTGACAATGGCGTTATAGTCCTCACACTGTGCTTCCGATAGTGAAAAGGTGTTAAATACCTCAATGGCGTCTGGTCCCGTGACGTGCAAGAAGATGGCTGCTTTTTGTCCTGATGAACGCTCTTTGCCGAAGGCCGTTGCCTTGAAGAAAATTTCTATGCATTGACGGAAGCATTTCCAGTTCTCTGCGGCGTTCTCGGACAGAGAGAGACAACTTTATTCGTCAGAGTGGGGAGCTAGTTCATGGGCTCCTCAGGAAGGCCAGATGGCCGCCAGGCGATGCGTGACGGCGACCTCTTCGGCTCGCTCCATGGCTCGGAGTTGTACGTCCGGACTGGAGCTAAGCAGCACTTCCTCCCACGATGAAGGTGAGGGAGAGGCCAGGAGAGCGGTGGAGGGGGATCCTCTTCGCAGTCCCAGAGGATGTGACTGAGCGTAGCTAGCTCACCGCACAGGTGACAGTACGGACTTAATCTATCTGGGTAAATGTAAAAGTATACGTAGGGGTTTGGATATGAGTATGTCTGTAACCTGCGCCAGGTGACCTCCTGACGCTTGTTTAGTTTACTGTGTGGTGCGGGCCTAGTGTGTCGCATAAGACGGTAGTACTGGGTTATGTCGTGATATGAGTGCAGGACTTCGTTTGAGGTCTCCGGGTACGGGAGGCCCGCCGCTCGGCTGACGAATCCTCGAGCATGTTGGTGGGCCGCTTCGTTCCCTGGATTCCCCGCGTGAGCCGGGACCCATATCAACTCTACTGAGCGTGGTTCTCCACTGTTTTGTAGTGACTGTAGGAGCTTTAGTGTAGTGTGTGCCACTATTCCTCGCGCAAAGTTTGTTATGGCGGTTTTGGAGCCGCTCATAACTATACAGGCGTCAGTTGAGGCCACGGCCAACGCAATGGCGGCTTCTTCTGCTTCGGTGGGTGTGGCAGCGCTTAGCGAGCTTGAAGTTGTCTGTGCCTTGAGTCCTGGGCCTGGAACGGCGCAAACGGCGTAGGTGTGGGGTCGATCAGAGTACTGGGCTGCGTCGACGTACGCCACAGCGGAGTTGGTCCCGTACGTCTGTGTAGTGCCTGGGCCCTCGCTCTTCTTCTGCCGTCGTGGTGCCCGGCGAGTGTGTTTTGGGCAGGGGTTTGATGATGAACATGCGCCTGATGTATGGTGGGATGGTGGCGGGGTCGCTGCCCATCGGGGACGCTCTGAGGCCCATTCGAGCGAGGATCCAGCGGCCGGTCTTGCTACCTTGAAGACGGTGAACCTGTGATGTGCGATGTGCTTCAATGAGTTCTTCGATGGTGTTGTGAACTCCCAGTTGAAGAAGTTTCTCGGTGGAGGTGTGTCTTGGTAAGCCGAGGGCTACCTTGTATGCGTGTCGTATAATGCAGTCGAGGCGAGCTCGTTCTGTCTTCTGTAAGTGTAGGTATGGTAGTGCATAGGTGAGACGGCTGACGACAAAGGCTTGGACGAGTTGGAGCAGGTCCTTCTCTTTCATGCCCTGCTTACGCGCATCACTCTGTGCAGCAGTCTCATGGTCTGGTTCACCGTCATCTGGAGCCGGTCAATGGTGATGCCGTTCCGCCGGTTCTGCTGCAGTATCATGCCCAGTACTCGTATGTTCTCGACGTGGGTGACTGGCTGCTGGTTTACGCGTATCGTGATGTGAGGTGGGGGTGCCTTGTGCTTGCTTCGGTCGGGTAGTCGGATAAGGAGGAGCTCCGACTTGTGCTGGGAGCACTCTAATCCCGCTGCCTTCAGGTGTTGCACGACGATGTCGGTGGCATGTTGGAGCGTTTCTTCAACTGTGCCGTCCGACCCTTCACACGTCCAGAGCGTGATGTCGTCGGCGTATGCGTGTGTCTGAGTCCCGGGACTTCACTCAGTTTCGGAGGGAGGGTGCGCATTGCGAGGTTGAATAGGAATGGGACAGGACTGCGCCTTGCGGCGTGCCTCTGTTCCCGAGCCGGATGGGAGCGGAGCGCAGGTCCCCAACCGCGAGCTCGACCGTCCTGCCTGTGAGGAATGACCTGATATAGTTGTAGGTTCGTTCGCCGGGTTGCAAGTCGGCTAAGCTCTTGAGCACTGCCGCGTGGAGCACGTTGTCAAAAGCCTTATGGACGTCCAGACTCAGTAAAGCTTTCGTGCTCGAACCACTGTCTGGATGCAAGAGGTCGTGGTGTAATTGAAGGAGGACGTCCTGGGTAGACAAGTGTGCCCGAAAACCGAGCATCGTGGGTGGTAGAAGTCTAGAAGATCCTGTTCCTCTGCAAAGTTCTGTAAGCGGCAGAATATTACATGCTCCATGAGCTTGCCTAGGCAGGAGGTAAGTGAAATGGGGCGAAGATTCTCTAGGTTCAGTTTCTTGCCCGGTTTTGGTATGAACGCCACCCGTGCGTGTTTCCACTCAGGAGGTAAACGGCCGGTATGCCAGCACTCGTTCATGTATTCGGTTATTGCTCTCACGGACTTCGGGTCGAGATTACGCAGCGCCTTGTTCGTAACCCCGTCGGGGCCCGGCGCTGACGTCGTGCGCAGCTTGTGTAGCGCAGCGCAGACCTCTGCCTCCGAAATGTCAGCGTCCAGCTGTTCGTTGGGAGCTCCGACGTAGTGTGGCAAGTGCGTATCGCTCTGGCTTGAGGTGTTAATGTACCGGCTGGCGAGATCCGCAAGCAGCTCCGCGTCGGTGCCTGGGTATTGGTATATAATTTTCGTCAGTTGATTACGTGCCGCCGACTTGGTGTTGCGGGATCCAGCAGGTGTCTTGCAGCTCAGCTGGCCGTTGAGGCTGTTGCAGATCTGGCCCCACTGCTGACGCTCCAGTGTAGAGGTGTGAGCTTCGATCTCCCGTTCGAGCTTCGCTATGCGCCGTCGCAGCTTGTTGTTGTGACGTTGGCGCTGCCACCTATGCGTGAGGCTTTCACGTGCTTCCCACATGTGCAAGAGGCTGGAATCTGTCGATGGCTGCTCTTGCGCTACCACATCGTACGTCGTCGAAGTCACGTCGCGGCTCAGTGACCTGATCCATTCGTTGAGATCCGATATGGAGTCGGGTGCTGTTTCTTCGCGTAGCTGACGGAATTTATCCCACTTCGTAATGCGGGCCGTGGCCGTCTTCGCCCTGCTGGCGGCCGTTTCAAAAGACAGTGACAAAATGTAATGATCGCTGCCGACCGTGTGGCCTGTATTCTGCCACCGGGCGCCCGGTATATTTTTGCAAAGGGATAGGTCTGGCGTGGTGTCTCTGCACACACTGTTACCAACCCGTGTTGGTTGTTGTGGGTCGTTGAGTATAGTAAGCCCTAGATCTTGAGCGGTCTCCCATAATCAGGTGCCCTTGCGGTCGGGTTTTGGGTAACCCCACTCTAGATGTTTGGCGTTGAAGTCGGCCAAAATCAGTAATTGCGCTCCTTTGGCCAACAGAGACGCTTTGCGGAGGACTAGTGGGATGTCAGTGCCCTTGTCTCGTGGCGTGTTGTAAATGCTGAGGACGAAGAGCGGGCTGTCTCCCCTTCTCCTCGGCAGTATTTCAAGGAGTGTGTGTTGAATGTCTGTGCCTTCAATTTCGTGTTGTGTGGCTGTAAGGTTGCGGTGTACAAGAATGGCCGTGTTGGGGTGAGGCCCGTTGGCCGGTCCTAGCTTGTATGGAGTGTAACCTGGTAGTTTTACGGGAGTGTTCGTCTCTTGTAGTGCTATGATGTCTGGTGTGTCTTGCGTGTTGTGTTGGATGTGAAGCTGCAAGTGCCCGATTAGTGCGGTAGCTCCTGCAGTGCCACTGCCATACTGTCAGGGTTGTTCGTGGGGCCATGTTACGTTTGTGGCGGTGTGAGGCCCTGCCTGGCGGGCTGGCGTTGGTGTGTGGCTGGCTTCTCACGGATTTCCTCTAATATGTAGTTTTGGCTGGTGTCTGTCGTTTCTTGTAGTGCGGCGAGCTGTGTGCTGTGTTTGGCTTGTGTAGCCTCCACAGAGCTCTTGAGTGTAGTGTATGTGTTTATCGTGTCCATGCGGAACGCGTGAAATTCCTGAAGGTGTGTGGCTATAAGTTCACTGATCACGTTAAAGCGTGCCTCGAGCTTAGTTTCTAGGGCGGAGATGGCCGCCGTTACGGCAGTGGCATTGTCCGCTTCGGTATGGAGCGAGGCAGTGGATGTGGCTGCCTTGCGCTTGTTTGGCTTTGGGGCTGTGGTGCCGTGCTAGTGGAGGCGGATGAGGATACCCGTGTATGCGATGCAGGTGTTGATGTCGGTGTGGATGTGTGAGAGGCGAGGACCCTGTCCATCTTAGCTTCAAGGGATTGGATATAGGTTGTTAATTTAGCTATCTGGGACTGCTGAGCGGAGATTTGGGCTTGCTGGGTCGAAATCTGGGTTCTCAAGGCGGAATTCTCCTTGGCCATCTCCCTCACCTGTGAGTTGGATGCCAGCGACGCCGGGGGTCCATGTTGCCAGGCCACCATCTTGGGTGGCTCTCCGTGGCCTTGGCTAGACGACTGGAGCCGGCTTGCCGAGGGGGCTCGTTGGGTTGACCGAGATCTTGAGCGGGGGTGCGGGACCGGGACCTGCTGGCTCGACGTTGAGGTTGGCCATTGGAGTCGAGCGGCGGGAACGACGACGACCGTGCTCGGAGGGACGGGGACCGGCTGCTGGAGCTGCCGCTGTGAGACGCACTGTGCCGGGTCACCCGGGCAGGTCCTTGTGCTTGCTTCGTTTGTGGGGTGTGCGGCGTCTTCTTGACGAAGCGGTATTTGCAGTTTGAACTGCTGGTATTGTGTGCCCCGCCGCAGACAATGCAGCGTGGCGCGCATGTTGAAGCTTCGCCCTCCTTGGGTGGGGGGTGCTCCCCGCCGCAACGGCGGCATCGCTGCTTGCGTGGCAAGGGACAGACGTCCGTGCGATGGCCAACCTTGCGGCAGTTGTAGCATGACTCCACCCGGTTGTAGAACGGATAGAGTCTGATGGGTGTCATGATAGAATATCCATTTCGGGAGGTCCTTACTTGTGAGTGTGACCACCAGGTGCCTAGTCTGGCCCATGCGTCTGCCGCTCACAATAGGCATGTCGGGGTTGCTGGCTTGGAGGTCTGCCAGTATCTCTTCGTCCGAGAAATCGTCCAACGCGTGAAACATGATGCCTCGCACTGCGTCGTCCGGAGGGGGAGCATACACGTGGAGGTCGACGGTGTGGGTGCCCACGTTGATGGATTTGATGCAGAGGTAGGCTTGGGCACGCCGAGAGTCCACGACGCTCAGCGTGAAAGTGTTGTTGGTGGGATGCGTCCGTAGGCGATCCCGGGTCGCTGGTGGTTGATCGGGCAACGAGGCTGCCTTGAGCAGGGCTTCGTGTAGCTGCCACGGTGGCACCTTGGTGAGGTCGATGGGTGACTGCGGGCGTCCCACGATGTGGATAGCGTCTGGCATTCTAGGTAGCGGTGCGCGTCTGCGTTGGGGTGGCGGGCGCGGCTTGGGGTTCGATGTGCTCCGTCCGTTGCCGTAGGAGCTCGCTCCCGTCGCACTGAGGCTGGGAACTTCCTTGCCTTGAGCCTTGAGCTCGCGGCGTCGTCGTTCTTGAGCGATGTAGCCGGGTGACTTCCAGGAGTCGTCCGACCATTCTTCCTCTGAGATCAGTTCTTCGACTGCATGTCGGTGGGCGACCGGGGCACGTCGAGGTAGCAGTTGCTGTGGCGCGAGGCCTACCTGGGGCCTTGCTCACGCTAAGCCCGTTAGGCTTAGGGCGGCGAGCGGCGTGGTTCGGGGAAACTAAAACTCTCCTGGGAGAATCTCCGAAGGTCCAGCGTAGAGGATGATGTCTACGTGGTCCTGATACCTTCCCGCACCCACTCGTGCAAGAATCATACAAGTAGGTGAAGTTGGGGCGGCGAAAACACCGAAAATCGCAGGAGCCGACGTGAAGTGCGACCATCCACTCCGAGAGCTCGCAGCGTTCTCCGTTCTCGGACAGCACCAGGCGTTCCGGAGGGGGCAGGCTATCCATACTTAGCCGACAATTTGCACTTCGGACACCATGTATCGAGCAGGTGCATCAATCAGGGACACGCACACAGCGTTGCCACTGTGAGAAGAGCGTTCTTTATTATGCGTTCGCCAATATATATAGTTTTCTAGCACGGCAGTGTTGCCAGACGTCCTTGGCGCCCTGCCGGTACAATGCGGGTCACGACCAAAGAGGAGATAGAAGGGGGAGTAGAGAGCAGTGTCGTGACGTGACGAGTTATACCAATGCCTCCTTAGGAGGCATTGGTTGTACGCGAACGTCAATGGGATCGCGGCGTCCCAGTCACGATGATCTGAGGAGACATACGAGTACACCGAGAGCATATCTGTAAGTGTTCGGTTCAGTCAGGCAGTTCGTTTGAGGGTGGTATGCTGTCGTGAACTTTTTTGTGGCACAAGAGCGAAGTCGATCTTCGATAACCCTAGATAAAAGGTAGCGGCCTGTCTGTGAGAAGCTGGCGAGGAGCTCCGCGGCATAAGATGACGTCTTGGAGCAGGAAGTCTACGACGTCGGTAGTACAACTGGTCTGGATGGCTCGTCTGACGGCGTAGCGGGTTGAATAATTCGTTGCAACGGCGATATACTTATTTCCAGCTCTGGAGGTGGGGAAAGGGCCCAACAGCTCGAGGCCAACACGATAAAACGGTTCGGTGGATATCAATTGGCTGGAGGGTTCCAGCTGGAAGCAAAGCAGGATTCTTATCACGTTGGGATGGTTCGCAAGCAGCGACATACGGTCGCACGGTACGGTAAAGTACAGACCAGAAAAATCGTCGCCAGACACGGTCGTACGTCCTGGAAACATCCAGGTGGCCAGTAGTGGAGACATCATGGAATTGACCATTTGCAGAACTCAGAGCGCCACCTAGCGCGAAAAACAGGAAGCTTGCGCCTCGCTGCTTGGTTGGAAAACATCCGGGCTCCAGCCTTTCTTCCGTACGGCGGCATCGGGTAGCGGCGTTGTGTTAGCACAGCTTCTGTCACGTTTTGTCGACGTTCTTTGGTGGTCGCATGTGACATTCGTTAATTATGATTGAAGAGGACTCCATTCCCTTGCCGTTTTTGCAAACGGGATGGACAACCGACATCTCGGAGTGCCGGATAACGAGCGACAATGCGTGGCGTTATCTGCACGTCAACACTTCGTCCGTTCGTCAGGCGCACCGCGGATGGGCTTTGAAAGAAGAAGGTTACGTTAAGAACTTAAAACTTAACGTAAACACCGCTGACCCTACACTTGGCATCATACGAGCTACGTGCACGCCATCCACGAAGTCGGGCATCTACGTGGTTACCGCATGGTTCACGAAAGCCATTGGCGACATTGCCGGAGCGCACTGTGAATGTGTGGCCGGGTGAGTACTTTCTGCCTGTCGCATTTCTCGAACTTTAGCTGCTGCATGAAACGGTAGGTGTGCTACATGTGCTAGCTTGCCAATGTGGTAATCGTCTCGTGCGGTTTCATCAAACTGCTGTGTTATACAGGTGTCACACGGCCACTTTTGATCGCGATCAAGCCCGATCCGGGTCGAATTTTTTGGTCGTATTTGCCTCCTTTGCGCAAGCTGCGTGTGGGAGCCAATCGCACTCGAAAATTTCGATCCGGATCAGGCTTGATCGCGATCAAAAGTGGCCGCGTGACATCAGTATTAATCGTATCCCAAATTTCGCATGCGCTATAGTACGCGGCAGGTTATTCAGGGTGTTTTTGCGAGCGCTAGGGCCTCAAAGCATACGCCAACTTATTTTGTACGTTACATTAGCTTAAATATGGGCAGTGCGTGCGTCCGCAGAACAGTGCGCTCGCGCTTACTCGCGAATACCAATAATATCAAGGCAGATACTCGGGCGAGTTGGTTCCAAGTCATGGTGGAAGATAGCGCTACTTAACAGACAAGTACAGAAGAAATGACGAGTGCAGACTCACAAAATTTATTGGAATTGAATAATCAGATATACATATGTTACCCACCGTGGTTGCTCAGTGGCTATGCTGTTGGGCTGCTTAGCACAAGGTCGTGGGATCAATTCCCGGCCACGGCGGCCGCATTTTGTTTGGGCGAAATGCGAAAACACCCGTGTAGTTAGATTTAGGTTCACGTTAAAGAACCCCAGGTGGTCCAAATTTACGGAGTCCCCCACTACGGCGTGCCTCATAATGAGATCGTGGTTTTGGCACGTAAAACCACACAGTTTAAGTTAACGGATAATGCATATGTTATTAGCAGATGCCCAAAAGAACATAGACTGGCCGTACCTGTTTGCGCTGTTTTTCACATTGCACTCAATCGTACTCGCATTTGCTTAGATTGAGTCAGTGACGAGCACTTAAAACTTGTTTCAGAAATGAGCGCGCATTGACGACTGCGAAAAAAACCTATTTTTTTAAATATTTTGCAGCCTCATCGAGACATGTCAGCACGTCGCTGGCCTTCTGCTCAGCGTTGCTGATCTGGCAGATGACATGGGAATGGAAGTCGCCTACACGGACCTACCACGCAAGTGGATTGTTCCCGCAGAAGGTGTGGCACAGATATACAACTTACATATGACACCTCCTTAAAGGCACTCCTTTATGGTAGCATTTGGGCATCTCAAGCATGCCGTTTTTAAGCTGTGCTCCATATTCACACGTACAGGATATTTACAAAAAAACAGTTTATATGTGTGAGATATGTGTGAGTTGTGTTTAAGTAAAGTCACGAACAATACATACTTTCATTGCGTACACAATAACTTTATTCAAATGCTCAGTGTACATACAGTTTTATAGGTTGTCCCCACCAAAACTAATTGCAATCCAGCACTGACAGCTGTCACGGGAAGTAAGCATGCAAAGTGTGCTCTAAATGTTCGAAACAAGCACATCAAGGTATGGTGGTGAATATAGTGCTGATAGAGTGCCGACAAAAACTGTTACTACACTCACACATGGAGCAGAACGCAAGTTGTGTAGCCATCCATTTTGTTCGGCCTTCTCTGTATGCAGAATCACCAGGCCCACAATAGCACTTTAAAACAGTACAGTCATGATGCAATATTTCAGTTCCTATTCCTGGCTTTTCACAAGGTTAAAATGTCACTGCTGAATGCCATACATGACCTTTTTTCTTTCAATTTATGCTGTGCAGGCCACAGCATACATCTAAGCTCCCCTTGCATGCGTTTTTTGGAGATGATAAGCGACCTTATTGGAATTGGCATTCTTTCCCATAATGGATGTCTCACTGGTGATGACACATTTCATCATTAGGATTGTGGAGGTAATACGATCGTCGCGCAGTAAGATTGAAGGTGTAACAGCCGCTACTTCCTGCCCAGGGAAGGCAGAGGAAAGTAGTTGAAAAGTGAGTGAAGCATCCTATGAATGCCAACTGCAGCAATATACTGACTGCTCTGCTAGGTTCAGCTTATCTGCAACAAAATATGTCATGTGGGCCTTCTTATTTTCTGTGTATTAGGCTAGAAAAAGTTCAATTATGTGACACAACTAAGCCATGATTTCTTGCTGTATTGCAGCCAAGAAGCCCGCTCCAAGGCTGCCTTTGGTGGAAATCTCTTTCCGGAAATATAGAGTGAACAAGCCACTGCATCAAAAAATAAAAAAGCGGCGATACAAGGCATGCAGCCACCTGTCGCCCCCTACCAAAAAATCAAGTGGAGCATTTCAGGGAGAGCCTCACGGAATGCTACCCCAGCCTCCAAGCGCTACGCTACATATGGGGCAACAACTGGCACAACAACATGTACCTGAGCCGTCTGCGCAATTAAGGGCCGTATTCTGAAACGTTCGCCTACACGAAATTTCTTTTTTCGCTTTCAGGCGTGCGCTGATTGGCTGTTTTAGCAAAATTGGATGAGCTGATTGGGTGGTTGAGCCGGACGTCATTCAATTTTGTTCAACCAGCCAATTAGCGCGCACGCCGATTTCGCCTAGGCGAACGTTTCAGAATACGGCCCTAATTGGAGACGAAGAAGACCTGTGGAGCGACAGAGTGCAAGAGATTATCAGCGCACACATGTCATCTTTGAAGCCCATAGAGAAGGACGACCGTGACAAAATACGTGCAGCCACAACAGGGCAAGCAGACAACAAAAACTGGCATCCTGCCAGCGTTGGCCGACTTACAGCCTCCCTTTTTAAGTGGGTGTGCCGTTGCATCAAGCAAGAAAGTTTGCTGAAGACCCTGCTCTATCCAAGTGATAGGGCAGTGTCTGCCGAAGCAATGGTGTACGGAAGAGTACACGAAAAGTATGCTGTTGAGGCATATACACTCCTCCTAAGGAGTCTGGACAGGCAGGTCACAGTGCAGGAAACAGGCCTGCATATACACAGTGACCATCCGCTGCTGGCTGCATCACCAGACCGAATTGTGAGGACGGATGGAGAGGAGAGCATTTTGGAAGTGAAGTGGCCGTTTTCCAAACGGGGACAAACTATGGATGAAGCCTGCGAAGACCGTAAATTTTGCTGTAGGCTAGAAGATGGTGAGGCTGTCTTGAAAACAGACCATGAATATTATTTTTAAATTCAAGGGCAGATGGCCATCACAGGTCACAATTGGTGTGACTTTGTTGTTTGGTTTGGGCCAAACAAGGTCCACCTTCAGCGCATACCCTACAACAGTGTTTTCTGGGATACTGAAATGCTCTCCAGCCTATTTCACTTCATGAGCTGTGCTCTGATACCAGAGATTCTCACAAGGCTCGTGAAGCGGCTGAACAGGCTTTACATAAAGGGGCAATATGTCTCTTACAGAAAGCTGCTGAACGTTTTTTTTTTTTGTGTGCGAACACCACGATGGCCTGGTGATGACAATTAAAAGAATAGCAAGCAAAGTCAACTGATGGTAAACTGTGGTTTTGACAATGTTAATAAACAACTATATATTGTATTTGTGTTGATGTCAATGAAACAACAAGAAAGAGTGATTGTTGCCTGGTGGCTAGAGCATGTGGGCTCCTGTGCTCAACAGCAGAGGTTACGTGTGGGCCACACATTTATTAAAGCGAGGCGAGACGGGAACCTACCAACATCCTGCAATGTACCAAGAATGAAATAAGACAACCTTTTCGAGTGCTAGTGCAATCTAATGGCAGTACTATGCCAGCATAAAATCCAATTGACATTCGTTTTACACCTGTAATAGTGATGGAGAATGATGCCACAAAAGTGGATAAAACCATTTGCAGTGAAGAAAGATGCATAGGACAATTTATTTTACCCTCAAGAAACCCGGTTGGGGTATTACATAAGGGAAATATGATCAAAGAAGAGCACTTAGTCACTAATCTAAACAATAAGAATGCATAGAAAGAATAAGTGTCGCTTTAATCAACCTCTGCAACAAGCACTTGGAAGCTGTCACTCGTCTTTTATCAATGGTGGTTTGTAGTTGCAGAGGAAACAACAAACCCTAAACACTTGCTCAGCAATATCCATCATGCTGATAGGAAATGCTCTACTTAATATCTGGAATGTTTTGACGCGTCCTATCGCGCGTTCCACATGGACTCTCGCACATGCGATGCGACGCGTTCGCTCCACAGCTTCAGGTCTCATCTGGGGCTCGTGTTGCTCACGGAATGGTGGTCGGAAAACTGCGATTCCTGGTGGCAAATAAGGAAACGTAAACCCCTTGTCTACCATTATTGCGTCTCCGTCATTCATAAGATCCAAAAGCCCACTGCACTGTAGCATAGTCTTGTCAGACACAGAACCTCCCCATAGACGAGACACATAAGCAATATAGCCATCAGGTGTACACCCCAAAAGCACCTTGTAAGTATTGTAGTGCTTATAAGTTGAAAATGTTTGCCTCTGTGCACTAAGTGAAGAGGGCCGCTGTATGCGAACTTCTGTAGCATCTAGCACCAACCTAGTATTTTCGAAACCTCGAAAAGATCCTGGCAGGTACGGTGCTAACATCTCCCTTGTTGGTATTTGCACCCTCGCTTCCAGTTCAAGCTCAAGGAAATTAACCCAGGTGGCAAAAATGCGGCTGACATGGCTTGCGGACATTAAAAAGTTTCGAGCAACCTCTTCTCCAGGCATGCCAGTTTTTAGCCGCACAAGTACCATGAAAAACTCTGCTTCAAGTTCCCGTTCCCTTGGTCTGCCAGGGACATTACTATTAGCTTTCCTTTCTGCACCCCAGTACGACATTTTACTGGCTCGGGGCTCAAAGTACTCGAAGAGACTTCGAAAGACCCCATAATTAGGCAGGCCAGTATAAAAAGCACACTTCTTAGCCGAGAGTTTTATGACATTTAAAGTCAGGATTCTAGAATTCGCTTCGTCAAGCTTCATTTCAAGCCTAATATTCTTTCTTTCTAAAGAAGCAATTTTTTGGTGGAGCCATGCTCTTTCTCTCTGCGCATCACTGCTCGTTGAAGCACTTGGGTAGCTGGTGCTTGCCTGGGAACCTATGATAATGGCATAGAAAGAGATAATAAAACTACTTAAGTCATGTAAGCAACCAATAGACAAAAGCCAGCTTTGCTAGAAAATTTGCACAGGGTGACAACAGCCACATTACAATAACTTATAATCAGTTGAGCAGCCCGATGAAGTACGCTTACTAATCCAGAGGCTAAATCCATTGTTTACTTTGAACACAACACTTGACATGCAATTTTCTGATGGTATTATTAAATTTCTTGGCACAAGCTTTCAAGGCAGATATAAGCTACAGAGAAGGATGTGAAGCACCTAGAAAGTTGATCAAATCAATGCAGTGAATGTTAAAATTAGTAAAACTTCACAGCTGCAAAAGTTTTACTTTAAAGAAAGGCACGATGATAGTGAAGGTATAGCCTTATGATTAAATTACTGCAGTTGCTTACCAATCACTGATGTTTGCAATGTCACAGGAGCGGTGCCTTGCCCAGTAAGATTCATTTGCATGTCACCTGAGAAGAAATAGCACAGTTTAGGTCACTGATCATTGTGCTGATAGTAAATTTTCGTATAAGATACTAAAAACTAAGAATGTCAGCACTGACTTGGAATTTGTATCATTACATACTTAAAACTTGACTGCTGCTCGTGCACCATGTATTGGGTCCACGTTAAAGAACACCAGGTGGTCAAATTCGGTGTCCCATACTATGGCATGCCTCATAATCATATGGTTTTGGCACGTAAAACCCCGGAATTTTTAACACGACTCAACAAAGAACTTCTATTGGTTGCGGCTGATTATTCGTTGTATACTCAAAATAAAACAGCGCATCACCACATTGCACTTTCATGTTTCCTTGGTATTTCCCAATTTTTCATACATTCTGCAAGTGCTTGCTGAATGGTGCAAGGGTAAATAACTTTTACAGCACCATTATATTTTCCTATCAGTTGCAAGTTTGAAGAAAATATCACACTCAACTCCAACCGTGATAATACAACCTTCAAGACCAATCAGTTGTGAAGAAATTCACATGTGCATCGAGCTGACAACCTTATTTAAAAGGCACCCCGTCAGCCTCGCCATATATGCTTTGGAATGAATTCCCTGATTTAGAACAGCCACGCTCAATACTTGCCATCTCTTACTTTTCCACAAATTAAAAAATACTTTGTTTTACAGATTTTCATAAGAGTAAGCACCCAATAAGTACCATAGCAAGCATGATTTGCTACAGCCAGTGGCCTTATTCTCACCATTTCCTAGTGGTTCCTGCTCAGGCATATCCTCTGTGGGTGCAGCTGTGCTTCCAGAGGGGTCAATGGGCAGCTCAGCTTCTATAAATAAATATGGAAGTCTCAATAAAATTAAGGAACAGAAACTGCTGTATTCATGTACAGCTAACGATACCAGTGATCACTTTTTTTTGTTAACTATTTCTATCTGCCCGGAGTAACACACTTTGAGAACATACATGAACTTGCATCCAAGTTAACATTCAGTACCGTTAAGTTAGCCATGACATGGTAATATTGTGCATTAATGATACACAGCGCTACAACGTTATCCCTCAAAATGTGACACAGTACATACGAAAGTATCATCTCTACATGTCTACATACAGTGAATATAGACTTATCAGTGCACTCCAGCTTGCTGTCCATAGAAACTTTCTATTTTTATGCATTAAGAATAGTCAATGAAGCATGCTTACCCTGAATGACTGCAGCAGGCTGTCCGTTCCCTGGTAGAGCCGTGGGGTCCACTTGGCTGTTTAGGGAGGCTATAGTAGCAGCCCCTACAGATGTCAAGCACATATATATCAATGCAAAGCGTATTATCTTCTAAGAGCATGTTGAAATAAAATTTGTTATGTTACATGAATCAATAAATATGTCATAGAAAAAGCCGAGCAATAATGTGACTATTTCAGAGGAAGGATAACGTAAATGCCTGGCGTACAAATCTGCGCGCACCTGAGGCAGTGTTGCGCGTGCACTCCTGAACACGCAACACTCGCTTGCAGTCTGGTGTGGCGGAACCAGATCACGGCAAACTAAAAACTCCAGAGCACCAACCTGCGGCCAGCTCGACCGGTCGTTGAAAAACACATCTCTACGTAGCACAACTTTACTGCAGCGGCGAATAATGCGCACGTAACCTGCTCGATGACCTATTTGCCAAGTGGCGTTCGGCATCATTTCATCCTGTTAGTACACCTTACTTTCGAAACACACAGAAGCATGCACACACACTACAACGATGCGAGGCTTGGCCAAAGCAAATCGGGTAACTTACGTTTGCTCTCCCGCCTTTGTGAGGCACGGTTGTGCCGCCGAACATCGGCGTCGCTGCCAGCTTTTCTGTACGTAAATATAGTAGGCACGTAGTCTGGGTGCGTAGCGAAGTTCGACGGCCGGCCTGCATTTATAGACGCAATCAGTACGTAAAAGTTAAACACTAAAGGCTTTATCACACTTACCTGTGACAAAATGCGCGCCACAGATCCTGGAATGCACTGTTGGCTGCCATGCCGTGCCGTCCGAGTTCAACCGCTTCACCGCTGCCGTCCACAAACTTCTCCTTCCCGCATTAACCTTTGCAGATGGAAATCTGAAGAAATTAGTATTTCCCCTTCCATAATAATAGCTCGTGCAGCCGAAAGCGACGCAGTTGGCCGGCATGTCACGCTCGCGGACTTGCGGGGCACGTAGCACTACCGAAGGCTGCCCGAACTGCGCTGTTTGCTTTCCAACCACGGATGGATGGATGGATGGATGGATGAGGCTGAACCCTTTAAATCGGGCGGTGGCATACGCCACCTAGCCATGGCTATTAACATAATTTGTACTTTGTGGTGGGTGAAATTTCACCCCTGCCTTAATTTTATCCACCAATCAGATAACCTCTGTTTGGTATTTCTACCCGCTTAAGTCTATTTTGCCTTCACTGTCCCTAAACCCCAATGCTTTGAAAAATCAGCCCCGTTGCCTTGCACTGTAGGGTTAAGCCCCTTACAGAAAAGTATGAGGTGTTCAGCCGTTTCCTCTTCTTCTCCATACGCACAGCACAACGTGTCTATACCTTGGTACTTGACTCGGTACATTTAGTCCGCAATACTCCCGTCCTGCTTCAAACAACAAAGAGCTTCCCCTAGAATTATCGTAGATATTTCTTTGGCAATTTCTTGCTTGAAAGTTCGGTATGTTCCCAGTGCTGATTGCGTCTGTATCCCTGTCTTCCACAGACCCCTCTCTGTTCCTTAACCCTTTTCTTAACCGGTTTCCTGGTTGCACCCCTCCTGCAGTCCAAATATTTGATTGACAGTTTTCTGGTCAGCTTCCTCCATTTTGTATCAACATTCCTCTGTACAAATAACTGAAAACTCTCCTTGCCCACGCTTTTCTGCCATCTCTCTCAATCGCTCCTCAAATTCTATCTTGCTGCTGGCTTCCCTGCCCTCGAATGACGTCCATCCCATGTCACCCTGTACCCCCTGATTTGGGTGTATTTCCGGTGTCCCAGAGCTAGTCTACCTACCCCTCGCTGCTAACTTCAAACCTTGCTGAACTTTGATCTCATGCACAGGACCGCATTGCGAAAGTCAAACTAGGGACCATCACCCCTTTCCAACATCCCTCACACTTCGTACCTATGGTAATCCACAGTGCCCTATTTTTATCACAGCTGCATTTCTGCTACCTTTAGCCGTCACATATTTTTCATGTTCCGTTAGGTACTCAGCCCCATTGTTTATCCACACTCCAAGATATTTGTACTTATCCATCACCTCCAGCGTAACCTCCTGTATCCTATGCTCGCTGCCCTGATTATCATTAAAAGTCATGACTGCCGATTTTTCTTTACTAAACTTCAAACCTAAGCTATCTCCCTCTTTACCACAGATGTCCATTAATCTCTGCAAGTCTTCCTTGCTGTCAGCCATAAGTACAATGTCATCTGCATACATCAGTCCTGGTAATGACTGTTTAATCCATTCTCCCTGCTTGAAATAGGAAAGGTTGAAGCCAAGTCCGCTCCTCTCTAATTTTTTCTCTAATCCTTGTAAATACAGCATGAACAACAGAGGTGACAGAGGGCCCCTGCCTAAGCCCCTGCTGTATCTATAGGCCCAGATACCTTGTTTTCCCATTTTATAAGCACCCTGTTACTTTTATAGATATTTTTAAAAGATTTCTTACTCCATCTTCCACCTCTAGAGTGCCCAGTATGTCCCACAAATCCTTTTGGATTACACTGTCATAGGCTCCCTTGATATCCAGAAAGGCAAGCCATAGGGGCCTGTGTTCCTTTTCTGCTATTTCAATACACTGTGTCAATGAGAACAGATTATCTTCTAACCTTCTTTGTTTTCGGAACCCATTTTGTAGTTCCCCCAGCACTTCCTCGCTCTCCACCCATGCCTGCAGTCTGTCCTTTATAATCTGCATCACCACCCTGTAAACCACTGACGTCACTGTTATGGGACGGTAGTTGTTTATGTCGGCTTTGTCCCCCTTTCCCTTATATATCATGCTCATCCTGCTCAGTCTCCACCCGTCAGGGCTTTACCGTCCATTATCATTTTGCTCACTGCCTCTCTTAATGCTTTCTTAGATTTTGGGCCCAATGTCTTTATCAACATAATTGGGATGCCATCAGGACCTGTCGACGTGCTACTAGGAACCCTCTTCTCTGCCCTTTCCCACTCGCTTTGTGCCAGTGGAGCCACTGCACTGACTAGTCCATCCTCACCTGATTGAGCACATGTTATGTTTCGTTCTTTAAATTTTTCTGTCATCATTGTTCTTATATGTTCCATTGCCTCATCTCTCTAGTCGAACACCTTGAGCTGTATCTATAAACCTCTGCTCTAGGCTAGTCTTATTACTCAAGGAGTTGAGATGTTTCCAAAATTTCTTCGCTGCTTTTCTATCCTTTTTGTTTACTTCTGACAACCATTGGCTCCCCTTTCTTCTGATCTTCTCATTGATCAAATTGGATGCTTCCCTTCTACAGTTTTAGAAGTTGTTCCATTTTCTGCCTACATCAGCTTCTGGTTCACCCTCTGCTTTGAATATCTGTGTTCCCTGGATGCTTCCTGGCGTTTCTCTATGGCCCTCTGCTTTGAATATCTGCGTTCCCTGGATGCTTCCTGGCGTTTCTCTATGGCCTTCTCCCTCAAGGGCTGCAGAAGATAGCGCCAACCTTTCCCTTTTCCCTCAAGAAACTTATCATCATCATCTATAGCCTTCTTAACCTCCTCATCCCACCAGCTCTTGGGTTTACGTCTTCTGTTCCCTTTTGTCCTGACTCGTACCTTAGTAAGCTCTAGCTCAAATAGTCCTGTTAAATTGCATATGTCCATTCTGTTTTTGTATCCTCTGAAATTACTTCCTCAATTTGCTGGGTTGCTATTTCAAGCTGCTTTTCCGAGTAAAATATCCCACCTGGTTGTTCGTCTTGCCTCCTACCTACTTTCATTTCCCTTCTAAAACTCACCTAACGTTTGTGATCACTACCTAGACTTCTGGAGCCATATTCATCTATGCTCATTACATTTAGCCTATCGTGCATCCTATGTGACATTAGTGCATAATCTATCGTCGACTGCAGGCTCCCTACCTCCCATGTTATGTGCCCTTCACACTTCTCAGTACTGTTGCATACAACTAAGTCATGCATTTCACACATATCCAGCATCATGTTGCCTGGAGTCTGTGTACCCGTCCATGTCTTCTATGTGTGCGTCATATCTCCTAGTATAATAATCTCGCACCCTTCTCCTAGCTCATTTATGTCACTTGATATGCATTCCAGCATTTTTTGTTTTCCTCTTTGGCATTTGCTCCTGTCCACAGGTATACAAAACCAAGGAGTGTCTGCTCTCCTGCAACTTTCCCTTTTAGCCATAAATGCTCCTTGCATTCCTGTTTGACCCTTTGCCAGTTCATACTTTTATGAATGAATGCACCAATTCCACCCCCTTTTCTGCTGCCCTCTGTTCTATTGCAATATTCCCATGCATAGTCAGGATTACAGGGAGGTTGCTCCATGTCCCTAAGATGGTCTCCACAAACCCGTATACCGTCAGCTTTCTTGCCTTAGTTGCTCGTCTATCTCCTCCCACTTCAGCCTATTCCTGCCACCTTGCATGTTAATGTAACCTATGTCAGAATGACCTTGCCCCTGGTGCTTACGTCTATTTCTTCTACCGATTCTACGTTCTTGAATCTTGGAGCCTCTCTGGGTCCGTCTTCGTCTACACTGGTGGTCTTAGGGCTCTGGGTGCCCCCAAAAAAGCCGTAGCTTGGCGCCCTATCCTACTACCTACGCTCCCGCCCGTGGCACCACTGTAGTGAATGCCATCCTGTGCAAAAGGCTGGGAGCCAGACTCTACACTTCCCGGTTTACCTCCATTACACCGTACCCAAGTGGTCTGCTCAGACCACGGTCAGCCCGTAATGACCCGGTTAGCCTCAAGCACCCTCCATTCCATCGCGCTAGCCTGGCCCCGGACATGTGGGATTGTGCATATGGTCACATGCACTTTCGCAGAGGTTTCTCTGAGTTTACGCAACCCAACCTCTAACTGTCCGTTTAGGTTCTGGCTCCTTCCCTTGAGCACATCGTTGAGACCAGCATGGATAACGACCAGATGTTCATGCTCGAGGTTGTCCGATACCACCTTCTGAGCTTTTGCCATTGCGTCAACCATGCACTTCCCTGACTGGGCCTCCACCCTCACCCCCCCTGCCTTCACTGGTGTAAGGACGCCCTCCTTAACCCTAGCTACGTTGGAGTCCCCCACCACTAGGACCCTTCGCTCTACACGTTTGCCTCCCGCCTGCGATTGTCGTCCTCCAGTTCGCGCTAGCTGGTTCTCCACCCGCCCTGCGCCACTGACACGTGACGATGTGCTCCCTGCCGTTCGTCCCTTCCCACCCGAAGCCTGCCGCACTACCTCGCTGTAGAGTTGTGGAACCGCCGTGTTGCCGCCGGCTCTCGCCTGCTGTTCAACGGCCCCTAGGCGTCCCTCCCTGCTCTCATGGCATGCCTCTGCCTGAGTCTCCGCGCTGTCCCCGCCGCCCGCCTGAGCTGACCCGGGATTACGTGCCGCCTGTACCTATAGCGCCTCCACCCGCTCTTCCAGCGCGGCCCGCTTTTCCCGTTCTTCTTGTAGCTCGCCAGCTATTCGCTTTACCAGGACGGCCTCGGCCCCCTCCCTGTGAAGCAACTCGCCGATCCAAGTTTCGAGCTCAATTCGCCGCTCTCCCCCACCTTCAGCTCCCCTTTGAGCTCTTCCACACTGACTGCCCATTCCCCTTCCATCCGCCGCACAGCTCCCTTAAATCCTTCACACGACCTGCACGCGAAGCTAGCCTCCTCAGCGTCGGCTAAACTGGCGAAGTGCGTCTCGTCCAAATGATGTCCAAACGGAGATGGCGCTCACAACGCCCCGCCCTGGCCGGTTTTGGCGCATGCGCAGTCGTACTTCTGCAATTGGTCATTGCACGATTACAGTTTCCCGGAGATGAGAAGGAACGACTATCAGCAGCTCGTGTCCTGTGCTCATATTTTGGCGATATAAGATGCCGTCCAAAGCGAGGAACATGCTAAGCGAAGGGTGTGACGGGTCAGAACGGAGGCGGCTGATGAGGTCGCGCAAGGATGTATCACGTGCTTGCTCCTCGCCACCGTGCTCCTCGCCAATGGGTAGAAGGCGAGAGCGCGAATATTCCAGCAGTTGCATCACTGTAGTCTGGAGCGTCGGCGGGGTGCCGAGACAAACAATCTACATCCTGTGTAGCCTACCGCACTTGTACACCACTGTGTAGGTAAATTCTTGAAGACGTAGTGCCCAGCGACCTAGACGACCCGTTGGGTCCTTAAGTGTCGAGAGCTAACTCTCTCGCGTGATGGTCCGTGGTAACAGTGAAAGGTCGGCCGTATAAGTACTGCCGGAATTTGCCCACTGCCCATACGAGTGCGAGGCACTCGTGCTCTGTAATGGAGTTGCGTTCAGCGTGTGAAAGCAGGCGACTTGCGTGCGCAATAACTTCGTCACGCCCACGTTGACACTGAGCTAAAATAAAAGCGCCAATTCCATAGCCACTAGCATCTGTATGGACCTCTGTTGGGGCAGATGGGTCGAAGTGAGCAACAATGGCGGAGTAGTGAGCAGGGTGCACGATAAGGCATTGGAAAGCAGTAGCTTGGTCCGGACCCCATGAAAAGGGGGCGCCTTTCTTCAGAAGGAAAGTCAGAGGCCGTGCAATGTACGCAAAATTTCTGACAAAACGAAGGAAATAAGAGCATAAGCCTATAAAGCTGCGGACGTCTTTGGCACAGGTCGGCACAGGAAAATCGTGAACAGCACGAACTTTTGCGGGATCGGGGCGGACGCCAGGGCGACGAGATGGCCGAGAATAGTAATTTGGCAGCGACCAAAGTGGCACTTTGAAGAATTTAATTGTAGCTCAGCAGCACGGAAGACGGAAAGAATAGACGAAAGGCGTTCTAGGTGTCGCGAAGGTCGGCGAGAACACGATGACGTCGTCGAGGTAACAAAGGCATATACACTACTTAAATTTAGCTGTGCAAGAGCACGTCCATCATGCGCTCGAAGGTGGCTGGAGCATTGCACAAGCCGAACGGCATGACTCGAAATTGATAAAAGCCATCTGGCGTAACAAATACGGTCTTCTCACGGTCCATGTCGTCGATGGCAATCTGCCAGTAACCGGAGCGCAGGTCTATCAATGAAAATACGTCGCACCGTGTAGGCAATCCAACGCGTCGTCTATGCGTGGCAGTGGATAGACATCCTTATTTGTTATCTTGTTTAGATGGCGGTAATCTATAAAGACGCCAAGTGTTGTCCTCCTTTTTTACCAAGGCAACAGGAGAAGCCCACGGGCTCCAAGATGGTTAATGATGCCCTTGGTAAGCATCTTATCTACCTCCTGTTGTATTACTGGGTGCTCGGCATGTGACACGCAATAGGGCCGTCTGTGGATAGGCGGTGCATCGCCGGTATGTATACGATGCTGCACAAGGAGCTTTGTCGCAAAGGCCGACCGTCGAGGTCAAAAATGTCGGAATAAGATGTGAGCAGATGACGAACATCGTCGGTTTGTGTGGGGAAAGGTCCAGGGCTATCATGTTGGTAATGTCGTCGTGCGCTGGAGGTGACGTTGCGGAATGAGCACTGCAGGCGGCGGAAGAGATGGAGGGGTCGCGCGAAGTGTCAAGGCGACTGACGGTTGCTGCGTCATGGATGCTGACGGCCCGGGTGCTGACGCCGTGCTTGACCTAGCGGCCTGGTCGTCTGTCAGCATGATAGGACGGCCGAGGCCCGCTGCGGAGTTCTGTATTCTGCAATACCCCGCACCTCCACCAAAATGAAACGGGCAGAGATAGAACGTTAAATGGGACCGTGTGTTACTCGGCAGAAGATATGGCTGGTACAACCAGTCTGGCGGAACGTTAGGTTAACCCCACTACGTCGTCTCTTTCGTCTTGTTGGGATCGTCTTCTTTGTCCCCTCGTGGCACCGTGACATATACTATACTGAAATCATAGGTAAGGGAACCAGTAGTGGTTTGTACATTTCACGATACTGAAAATAATTTTCTGGCTAAATGCAGTCACTTATTTCTATTGTTTATACTTTACTATGCATTTTCTGACAAATAAAATCTGAATAATTGTAACTCTCACAGCACTGCCCTTTTTATCGGAAGAGCCACACCAAGAAGCTGCTATTTCATGTATAGCAAGGTTAAATGCGTTTAGTTCTTCAAGAGAAAGAAGTTACTGTAAATTAGCCATTTTTTCTGCAGTAACCAAAGAGTTAAGGGTGATATGGCTCTTGGAGACGAAAAATTTACCAAAAAATCTTATTTGTTATTTTTCTCATCTCCATTTCATGGTGCACCTGCTGTCAAAAAATCTAGCTCAAAGACGGGTTGTTGAGGAAGAACACGCTGTATTCTGTGAAATGAAAAATTTTGCCCATGAAAGCACTGAAAATTACACATTTCTGTGCCATTTGCCATTGCAGAACCGCTTATCATAGCCAGACCATCTCAGTCTGGTCTGAAAGATCATTTTTCCTGCTTGCTCTTCTGGCAAAAAAACAAGCCTTCAATGCTTTCCAGTATTATTTCCCAGAAAGTTTTATTTTCCGAAGGAGCGGGCAGGCGGTTGTAGTAGAGTGACCTAGAATTCCAGGTCACTATGCTCGCGGACAACTTTCTGTTGCATGAAGAAAAGCTACGGGCGCGTGGATGCTGCACATGTGTTACAGCGCCAAGTAGTCCG
Organism: Dermacentor silvarum; assembly: GCF_013339745.2. Taxonomy (NCBI): domain Eukaryota; kingdom Metazoa; phylum Arthropoda; class Arachnida; order Ixodida; family Ixodidae; genus Dermacentor; species Dermacentor silvarum. Next base: position 161,461,434 of record NC_051161.1, read on the forward strand.
GCATCGTTTGACGGTGCTTTTGGTTGCTCGAAACAGACGCTGAATCGACGCAGCTTGCATGTGCGACGGTATCGCGCTTGCCCAGAGGAGGAAGAAAAAGCCGCAAAATAAGTAAACTTTTACACTCAGTGGTGGGTTGTCTCTTATTTAACTGTTGCTAATAAGCTGTTTATGTTTTCTCTTCCACAGCCCAAACTAACGTGGATTAAAACACGGGACTCTTTTCAGAAGCACTCTCACTTGTGCGCGCTTTGGCTCCGTAGCTTTCCCTTCATTGCCACAGAAACTTGTCCGCAAGTATAATGGTCCACCAGTTATCCATCCTACTGATTGCATGGCCTGCCCAGCTCCATTTTAAATGCGAATCATTTCTTGGCGAACATTTGCCACTTTGACAGTATCTATCTATATATTTATCTATATATCTAGCCGCCTACGTCTCGTGCTCTCATGGTCGTTTCGTTAAGTTGGTGCATAGGCGCCGACTACGGGGGGGCTCCGGGGCTCTAGCCCCTCCGGAATTTTCCCAGGGGAGCTGAGCCCCCCCCCCCAGAGATCCGCAGCCTAACCCCCGCCCCTAAAATGTCAGTACCAGAGTTCTCTTACCCACATAATTTGAGGATTCTCTTGCGTTGCCGCCTCCACATTTTCACTTTTCTTGTGGCTAAAAGCTTATGGCACCATTGATGGCGCTGACTTGCACGGCTTTTAATTTCTACTTTCGCTTTATTTCTGCAAATCCTCACAATAGGAGGACAAGCGCATATAAGCACCAGCGGCGGCTACCTCATCCGTGTTTCCTCACTTTAACATTTTTAAAAATTTCCGATGAGAACACCACGCACAGACACAATATATTTCATCATCATCATCATCAGCCTACATTTTATGTTCACTGCAGGATGAAGGCCTCTCCCTGCGATCTCCAATTACCCCTGTCTTGCGCTAGCATATTCCAACTTGCGCCTGCAAATTTCCTAACTTCATCACCCCATCTGGTTTTCTGCCGACCTCGACTGCGCTTCCCTTCTCTTGGTATCCATTCTGTAACCCTAATGGTCCACCGGTTATCCATCCTACGCAATACATGGCCTGCCCAGCTCCATTTCTTCCGCTTAATGTCAACTAGAATATCGGCTATCCCCGTTTGTTTTTTTTTTATCCACACCGCTCTTTTCCTGTCTCTTAACGTTAGTCCTAAGATTTTTCATTCCATCGCTCTTTGTGCAGTCCTTAACTAGTTTTCGAGCTTCTTTGTTAAGCTCCAAGTTTCTGCCCCTATGCTAACACCGGTAGAATGCAATGATTGTACTCTTTTCTTTTCAACGACAGTGGTAAGCTCCCAGTCAGGATTTGGCAATGCTGCTTTGCACTCCAACCCAATTTATTCTTCTGTAAATTTCTTTCTCATGATCAGGGTCCCCTGTGAGTAATTGACCTAGATAAACGTATCCTTTACAGACTCTAGAGGCAGACTGGCGATTCTGAATTCTTGTTCCCTTGCCAGACTATTGAACATTATCTTTGTCTTCTGCATATTCATCTTCAACCCAATTCTTACACTTTCTCGATTAAGATCCGCAATCATTTGCTGTAATTCGTCTCCATTGTTGCTGAATAGGACAATGTAATCTGCAAACCGAACGTTGCTGAGATACTCGCTGTTGATCCTCACTCCTAAGCCTTCCCAGTCTAAGAGTTTGAATCATCTAAGCAGCAGTGAATAGCATTGGAGAGATTGTGTCTCCTTGCCTGACCCCTTTCTTGATAGGTAACCTTCTACTTTTCTTGTGGAGAACCAAGGTAGCTGTGGAATCCTTGTATATATTTGCCAAGATATTCACATATGCCTCCTGTACTCCTTGATTACGCAATGCCTCTATGACTGCTGGTATCTCTACTGAATCAAATGCCTTTTCATAATCTATGAAAGCCATATAGAGAGGTTGATTGTACTCCGCAGATTTCTCGATTACCTGATGGTGACATGTATGGTCCATCGTAGAATCCCTTCCTGAAGCCAGCCTGTTCTCTTGGTTGGCTAAAGTCAAGTGTTGCCCTGATTCTATTGGAAATTAAGTCCTTTGTATATATTTAAATAATTAATTTTTAAAGAGAAGGAGGTAGCCAAATAAATGGATAACATATACCTAGAGAATGAATAGGGTGATGTATGTTCACCTCACTTCAAATTACTTTGCGTGCTTTTTGGAATTAATATCTCGAAACTGGGGCCATCCTGAGAATTAGTTCCTAGTGCATCCGCCTTGTGAATTCCACTGCTAGAATTTGTAAATTGCAACACGGGCCTTAAGTTATGTTAAAAACCTAATGGGTGATCTTTTTAATTAGTCGATTATGCATTTCATTTTTATGTGCAAGTAATGTCCACCTCTTCGAGTAGACCAGCTCATGAACTATAATTGTGCTATCTGCCACAGGCAACCTTTACAAATTTTTTGAAAGTGTTTGCTGAAACACCCCATATTTATGGCCTCTTCATGCAAGAGGCGATGTTTCCATCCCTAATGCATAAATGTTGTAAATAATTAAAAGAGCTTTTTTAATTTTATTTTGTCTCCAGTCGTTAGCATTGCCTACTGGAAAGAGAATCAATATTGAGACACATATCCCTCACGTGCTTTTCACACGCCGTTGATAGAAGGCTCTGCCGAAGGGGTCACTGAAGTCTGCTGGATCAAAGTGGATCCGCACTCCACGGCTAGAATTTGGAAATTGCAACATAGGCCACAAGGTAATTAGCTAAAAACTTAATTGGTTAATTTTGTTCATTAGTCGATTATGCCTTTCAATTTTTGTGCAAGTAATGCCCGCCTCTTCGAGTAGACGAGCTCATGAACTAGAATTGTACTATCTGCCACAGGGCACCTTAAAAAATTTGGGGAACTGTTTGCTGAAACATCTTGTACATAGAATTCACTGAGTAACCGAAATGATGCCAAGCCGGATTCACTCAAAATCAGAATAAATAAAAGTCTAGAAGTCATGCGCAGCAGCGCTTATACTCGGACTCAAAGTAATAAAAAATAAAGAGTGCAGCTTGGCCGGGAAGGCGAAGCAGTATTAGTGATAGCGAAGTAGAAGACGATTACACACCCGCAGCGGTGGCTTAGACAGCTAAGGCGTTGCGCTGCTGAGCACGAGATCGCGGGATCGAATCCCGGCCGCGGCTGCTGCATTTCGATGGAGGCGAAATGCAAAAACGCCCGTGTGCTTGCGTTCTAATGCACGTTAAAGAACCCCAGGTGGTCAAAATTAATCCGGAGCCCTCCACTACGGCGTGCCTCATAATCAAAACTAGTTTTGGCACGTAAAACCCCAGAAAAAAAAAAGAAGACAATTACACGAAGGAAGATTCTTACCGTGTAAATCCGTGTAAGGATCGCACCCGTGTAAGGGCCGCACCCATAACTTGACAGCCAATATTAAAAAAAAAAGGCATCCAACCGAGAAGCAATCGCGTTCCGAGCGAATTGTCGCGCGCAGCGTACTTTCGCGCGTCGCCACTGGATGTCGAGGAGGCGATCGCGGAGGCTTACGGCGGACTTTCATACTCGTAGCTGGAAAAATGAGGTCAAATGGCCCGGTCCCATGAAAGGTTCGTCAAAATCGCGACAGAAAACTGTGGCCCTTACAATAAGCTATACGTTAGTTATAGTGGCCATATGAATTGTAGTAAACATTCACCTAAAATTAAAATAGTAAGCATAGTGGACATAGTAAGCACGGACCATGAAAACCTGCAAATACTTCACTGGATGACCTCGAGCACTCCCTTCACAACGCAAGCATTGTGAAGAACGCCGGCAGCGGAGGCGAACGGTTCGTACAGCCGCGCGATTCACCGCAACTCTGAAAATTAGATTCATCATCATTATCTGCCTATTTTTATGTCCACTACTGACGGCCTCTGTTAGTGATCTGCAATGACCTCTGTCTCTTAACTCTGCAACACTAGGAGCGCAGAAAGACAGCCTGGCAAGCAAGGCAGCGCGGATGAAGTTAGCAGCCATCCCTGGTCGCCCTTTATCATTGCACCCATCAATGATTACCAACAATTGCATATGGCACGCGGGCCCTATAAGCGTCAGCCGCGCACAGCCATTCACAGCTACGCCAGGGCTAGAGGAGAAGACGCGTGCTCTCCTCCTCATTGGCGTTTGATTACGTGACCTAGACTAACCCAAATATTGAGCGCGTGGGAAATAATGCCCATCAAGCCGCCATCCTCTTCGGCTTACTGTTACGTGCTTTTCTCTTGGATTTAATGGAGAACATCACGGCGACGACAACCGCGACAATTTGCCTGAAGTGTCGATAGAATTGCTTTCGCCATAAAGCTAGAAATAGAAAATTTTTAGCAGAGGGTATATATATTTGTGACGTCACAGTAAGGGCGGACCTTTATTGAGCCCGAGAGACGACACGGCGAAAGAAGGGCGTCGTCCACAACCAGCCTGAACGCCTTCGACACAGTCCCACACTGATGATGATGCGCCCGCACGCGCGATGAAGATGAGGGGCACACGCATGATAATGATAATGTACAGATGATGGAAGAAGTGCACAATAAATGCCCACACTAATTTCCCTCGCGCGAAGGCGGCCATCCTGGCCGCTGCCTAAAGGTACGGGGAACGCCGCGTGAAGGGCTTCATACGAGAAACGTGGACCACTTCGGTAGAGCGGCAACGGCGGTCAGTTGAGGAAACAACAGGGGTCACTCGATAATTAACTGGAGAAGTCATTTCCAGGACCGTGTAGGGGCCAATAAACTGACACTGAAACTTCTCGCACAACCCAGGAGTGCGAACTGGTGTCCAGAGCAGCACTTCATCGCCAGGCTTGTAGAATACCACACGATGATATGCGTCATAATGATCCTTGCAGTCTCGCTGTCTGGCTGCGGGTTGACGCGGGCACGCTGGCGACAATGGACGAGGCGAGAAACATATTCTCGCAGGAAGATCGAGATGGACTGACAGGGGCAGAGAAGAAAGAAACATCGAGAAATGAACTGGGTGAACGGCCATAAACAAGGTAGAATGGCGAGTAACCGGCTGTGCGTTGAACGGCGGTGTTATACGCGAAGGTGACGAATGGCAGAATGGTGTCCCAGTTTCTGCGATCGGGTTGAATATAGGCGGCTATCATGTCAGAGAGCGTACGATGAAACCGCTCAGTCAGGCTGTTGGTCTGAGTATGATAACTTGATGTAGTCTTGTGAGTGGTGCCAGAGGCTTTGAGCACTTCGCCTACCAGTTGGGAAAGGAATGTCTTTCCGTGTCGCTCAGAAGGACACGAGGGGCGCCATGGCCAGGATTATGGATTTAAGAATGAAGGCAGCGACTTTGGAAGCCGATGTTGAAGTTACACAAGCTGTTTCGGCATAGCGGCGTCAGGTGGTCGACGGGCTGTCACTATCCATCGACTACCGGTGGGAGTCATGGGAAGTGGCCCATAGAGATCGATGCCAACAACCTCAAATGGTTCCGCAGGACATGAGACTGGTAGTAGTTGCCCAGGAGCTGATGTTGGACGTTTGCGACGCTGACAAATGGCGCAGGAAGCGACGTATCTCGCCACACTGGTAGACAGGCCAGGCCAGTAGAAGCGACTTCTTATGCGGTCATAAGTTTTCTGGATGCCAAGGTGGCCAGTAGTCAAATCGTCATGAAAGGCCTGAAGGACACGCGAACGAAGGCGACGAGGTAGCACGGGCAACCAGCGTTGTCCATCAGGATGGTGGATATGGCGGTACAGCACGGAGTTTTCCAGCTTAAATTATGTTAGCTGTCGACGAAGCCGGGCGTTAGGCGCCCGCGAAGCTCCACGAAGGTGGTCTATAATACGGCGACAGTACGAGTCAGCGAGTTGTTGAGACGAAAATGATTCATGGACGTGCGAAGTGAGATGATCAAAAGTGGTGAAGGACAAAACCGCCGTAGAAGAGACGTCAGTAAGTGCGTCACTGGAGGCGGTGGCGGAACCATTGATGAGTGCGGCTGTAGGAAGCGGGCTGCGAGAAAGAGCGTCTGCGTCTTGGTGCTGCTTACCAGACTTGTAGATGATTTCAGTCATATTCTTGCAGACGAAGAATCCAGCGACCAAGACGCCCGGACAAGTTCTTGAGTGTGGAAAGCCAGCATAAGGCGTGGTGATCCGTCACGATGGTAAATGGCGACCGTGGAGATAAGGGCGAAATTTCTGGACGGACCAAACGACAGCGAGGCACTCCTGCTCGGTGATGGTATAGTTCTTCTCGGCAGGTGTAAGCACGCGGCTGGCATACGCAACGACTCTCTCACTCGAAGAGCTGTCTCGCTGGAGGAGCACAGCACCAATGCCATGGCCGCTAGCATCCGTGTGCAAGAGTGTGGGTGCAGTCTCATCAAAATGACACAGGACAGGTTCAGATGTGAGAGCGCCCTTTAGCTGGTCAAAGGCAGATTCACATTCAGGTGACCACACGAAGGGAACACCAGAACGAAGTAAGTGGGGTAAAGGTGAAGCTATAGAGGCGAAATCGCGAATAAATCGGTGAAAATAGGAAGCGATGCCGAGGAAACTGCGTAGCAGTAGCGCACCCAGGATCTCTGCCAGGAGGGGGGGGGGGGGGGGGGTTGACAGTTTGCCAATACATCTAAACAGCACTAATTTCGATTTCTTCACGGGAAATTGTGAAAAAAATGCGCTTTTTGCGAGTGTGCAGACGATTGCGCGTCTTATCTTAGTTGCAGCACTCAAATGCGTAAGGAAAGAAAAGGGGTTAAACAAAAGGGGGGTTAAGTCGGCCTCAGGGGGGGGGTTACAACCCCGAATCCCCCCCCCCCCCCGTCGGTGCGCCACTGCTGCGTAGGTCCTTGGTCTTTTCTGGACGAGGAAAGGATCAGGTCGAATACCATCCTTGCTTACAATATGACCTAAGACCTTGATCATCTTGCTTGCAAAATGACACTTTTTGGTGTTGAAGACCAGCACTGGCTATGCACGTGAGAACCTCGTCGAGACGTTGCAGGTGCTGTGCAAATGTCGACGAGAAAATACGATATCATCCAGATAGCACAAGCAGTCTTCCACTTCAGGCCACGCAGAACGGTGTCAATCATGCGCTCAAAAGTTGCGGGAGCATTGCAGAGGCCGAAGGGCATGACGTTTAACTCGTAAGACCATCTGGTGTTGCAAACGCTGTTTTTTCTTTGTCGGCTTCGTGCATCGGAATTTGCCAGTAACCTGAACGCAGATAAAGACTGGAGAAGTACTCGGCACCTTGCAGGGAATCGAGGGCATCGTCAATGCGAGGCATGGGGTACACATCCTTGCGCGTGATATGGTTGAGCGCTAGGTAATCTACACAGAAACGCACGGAGCCACCTTTTTTTTCGGACCAAAACAATGGGAGACGACCAAGGGCTAGCAGAGGGGCGAATTATCTACGTTGCAGCATGTCGGCGACGTTTGCTCAATAATTTTGCGCTCAGCTAGAGACACGCGATACGGCCGCGACGCACGATGGATCTGCCGCCTGTCTGAATCCGATGCGCTGTGACGATTCTTCCCAATGTTGAAGAATGGGCGTCAAATGAACCTTCATGCTTCTTCAACAAGGCAAGGAGCTGTTGCGTCTGCGAAGGGGTCAAGTCCGAGCTGATTACAGCAGCAAGAGCGGAGGTAGAGGCAGAATGTCCAGTAGGAGGGATTTCAGAGGGAGCAGCCTTGAGGGGAACGACAGAGAGAGGCTCTGAATCAGCGACGCAAGCCAAAGTGGTGCCTTTAAGAAGTAGAATTTTCTCAGATATTGTGTTCCTTGCTGCGAGAAGCGCATAACATTATCAAACCTAACTAGGCCTGAAACATGGCTATCCCTTTTGTGAGCCAACGCGCACAAGGTAACATTAACACATCGCCATGGTCGATGACGTCGGACGTGATGGTCAGAATTTGCTGACAGCCTGGAGGCAGCTCGGTATCTTTTGCAGCGAGTAGACGAAGTGGCTGGTACGGTTCATCGCCGAGAGAATAGTCGGGGTCGGTCATATGTACGACACCTTGCCACAACATATAGCAGCAGAAGCAGAGCAAGGAAATCCATCATAAAATGAGCTGATGGGAGCAGGGCGACAGCACAGCAAATTGTATGTAGTGGACGATGCCATCGACGAATACACCGCACTGTACAAAACGCGGAATGGCGGATTGTTTTCCCTTGAGATGCAACAAGCGCGGGTCCATCATAAGGCGCCGTAACTTTCCTGAGACGCCTACACAATCGCAATGTATAACAGATAAAGTCGCACCGGTGTCCACCAAAGCTTCAATGTGCACACCTTCAACAACACGGGCACCATATTACAAGGGCGCGCTGGAGGAATTGTAGTCCTGTCGGTGAATGCAGTTTTTCCTCCGAAAACTGCATTACTTAGTTTTCCCGGCGGCGGTCAGAGGTGAATGAGGCAGGCCGAAGCGGTGACGAGGAGCGGCGGAAGGGCGAAGGTGATCGGCGTCTGGTGGTGCGGTAACCAACCATTCGGCGTCTCGGTCGTTGCGGGCGGAGATGGGGAACGGCGCGGAGGGGAAAACGTAACGACGGCTTTGCTAAGAGGGCCCCACCAGAATACGCATCGCGTTCACACAGGTCGTACCCGCGACGCTCATCTTGTTGGCGCTTGCGGCAAAAACGTGATATATGCCGCGATAACCACAGTAATAACAGTTAGGACGAGACGGTCGCCAAAGCGGGTAGTAAGGGGCGCTCGGTGCGCTGTGAGATAGTCAGATGGGAGCGATGACGGCTCAAGTGGTAATGAGGGGACATTGGCCGAGGAGCGACACCAACCTGCGCGTATGTGGGTAGAGTCAACGCTGTACGTACACTAGTTGGAGGCGCGGTAGCAACCTGCGCGTATGTTGGTAAGGTGCGATGAGCCGGAGGGTCCACATTCGCAGAGCAGGTTATTGACGCAAGTTCCTCTCTGATGACGTCGCGCAATGCTGCACCAAAAGGCTGAGCAGGAATCAACGGAGAATGACAAGCCAAGTGAGTGCAGTTCTTCGCGTATGATCGCCCAGATCATCATACGCAGTCAGGGTCTGCCGCAGAACGGTGTTCGCTGAAATCCGGCTGCAAGCGTACGGACTCGAGCTCGTCGAGGTGCTGGCACGTCAAGACGATGTCAGCGACAGTAGCCGGGTTCTTGACGGCGAGCGCGTTGAAGGCCACAGTCCCAATACCTTTAAGAATGTGGCGTATCATGTACGTCTGACTCAGCCATGGCATCATTGACACGGCGACAGAGTGCAAGCACATCGAAGCACATCCTCGATGTACGATGTGTAGGACTCGCCGGAGTGTTGTGTGCGAGCATCCAGAGTTTTCTTCGCAAGGTCGGAGCGAAACCGCCGGCGTGCCAAAAACTTGCCGAAGCTGCTGCTTGAAGTTCGTTCAATCGGTGAAATCAACCTCATGGTTGAAAAACCAGGTCTTCGCCACACCGGTCAGGTAGAACGAGACACGGCGGAGCTTGTGGGGATCATCCCACCGATTAGCAGAGCTTACGCGCTCGTAATCATCAAGCCAGTCCTCAGCATCTTCACCGCGAAGACCAGCGAACAGATGGGGCTCACGCTGGTGGCCGCTGGTGATCACAGAAGGTTGCGGCTGTGAAGGCGGGATGGTTAGGGTAGAAAGCACAGGCTGCTCGTCCTGCGACATGCTGACGGACAGTGGGCACAAGCGGCGACCCGAACGAAGCTCCAGGGAGTAGGCCAGGGGTGCACGGGGACCAAGAAGCACCTCCACCACTTGTGACGTCACAGTAAGGGCGGATCTTTATTGAGCCCGAGAGACGACACGGCGAAGAAGGGCGGCGTCCACAACCAGCCTGAACAGCCTTCGACACAGTCTACACTGATGATCATGCGCCCGCACGTGCGATGAAGATGAGGGGCACACGCATGATGATGATAATGTGTACAGATGATGAAGAAGTGCACAACTAAATGCCCACAATATATATATATATATATATATATATATATATATATATATCTATATATATATGGGTAAGTTTCGGAAAGCTGGTCGGGCCCCGCCGCCCCCCCCCCCTCGGAAAAATGAAAACTTTCCGCCTATGACTTGCTGTGTACCAAAATTGGCGTAGTATGACAAGAGTGTATGACGAACATAAATGATAGGTCATGACATGAATATTATGGTACGCGTGTCATGTAGGTCATGAAACAGCCGCCTTCGTCTTGGTGCTCTCATGGTCGTTCAGTTAACTTGGTAGGCTCCCCGCACACTGCTTCGCATAAGTTCGATTCCCACAGCGCGTGGGATCTGACAGCTTTTCTTTTTCTCTTAATGTCAACTATAATATCGGCTGTGGTGGCGTGGAGCAGAGGTAGAATACCCGGCTTCAAATCTGAAGGTCGTAAGTTCGAATCCTACTCCAGTCCACCACATTTTCAGGCATGGAGTGGTGCCTGACACCGGCAAAAAAAATATATCGCCGAGAGCTAGTGGGGCTATACTAGTTCAGGTGCAACCAAACTAGGAAGGCCCACTAAGCTTCATCAAAGACACTCCCTCACCAGAACAGGAATTGGCCTCCCTGGTGCAGCATTCGGCCACTACCTCCCTCATGACTCCGACAATTAACCCATGGCCCTCAGTTCCCAGTGGCTGCGGAGCACCTGACCAAGGCGGCGGTCAGACCTGCTACGCGGCAGAGGGTGCTAAGAATCTCTGGGTCAAGACACGCCGCCAATGGAAACTGAACCTGGCAACGCTCAACACTCGCACCCTCTCGAGTGAGGCTAGCTTAGCAGGACTATTTGAACAATTATCAGGCATTTCCTGGGATATTATTGGCCTTAGTGAGGTTAGAAGAACTGGTGAGGCTTACACAGTGCTAACTAACGGCCACGTCCTCTGCTACAGAGGTCTTCCAGATAAGAAAGAATCCGGGGTAGGACTTCTAGTGCATAACAACATAGCGGCTACATTGATGAACTCTACAGCATTAATGAGAGGGTAGCAGTCGTCGTAATAAAGCTGAAATGAAGGTAGTACAAGCCTATGCCCCAACCTCTAGTCACGATGATGAAGAAATAGAACAGTTTTATGAAGATGTTGAACTAGCAATGAGAAAGGCGCAAACTCAGTATACTTTAGTCATGGGCGACTTCAATGCAAAAGTGGAGAAAAAGCAGCTTGGTGAGCAAGCAATTGGCAACTACGGCATCGATTCTAGGAATGCAAGAGGAGAGATGTTAGTAGAATTCGCGGAAAGGAATAGGCTCCGAATAATGAATACCTTCTTCAGGAAGCGCAGCAACAGGAAGGGGACCTGGAAAAGCCCTAATGGAGAAACAAGGAATGAAATAGATTTCATACTCTCTGCCGATCCAAGCATAGTGCAGGATGTAGAAGTGTTAGGTAAGGTTAAGTGCAGTGACCATAGGTTAGTGAGGTCTAGGATTTCTCTCAATTTGAAGAGAGAGAGAGAGAGTGAAATTAGTCAAGAGGAAACAGGCCAACCTAGAGGCAGTAAGGGTAAAAGCAGACCAATTCAGGCTGGTGCTTGCAAACAAATATGCAGCTTTAGAAAAGGAAGATAAAGACAACATAGAGGTAATGAATGAAACCGTAACTAGGTTGATCTCAGAAGCAGCAATTGAAGTGGGAGGTAGGGCACCAGGGCAACCAGTAGGTAAGCTCTCCCAAGAAACAAAGGACCTAATAAAAAAACGACAGAAAATGAAAATGTCCAACTCAAGAGATCAGATAGAATTCGCTGAACTGTCAAAACTAATCAACAAGAAAAAAGTTAGGGATATTCGAAATTATAACGTGGGAAAGATTGAGGAAGCCGTAAAATATGGACGCAGCATTAAATCAGTAAGAAGAAAGCTTGGCATAGGACAAGGCAAGATGTATGCACTGAAAGATAAGCATGGTAATATTGCCGCAAATCTGCTCCTAAGCATGTATTCTACATGGGTAGCCAGCGAGCCACTCTGTCAAAAGCGCGTCTGCTACGTCTCGCGCGCCTGCTTGGTTTCGTGGGGTGGCGCAATGTATGCCGCTCGTGCACGCGCACGAGACAGTGGAGCGGACCAGAGGAAGAAGTGCGTTCGGCGCAGAGACGCTCGTGTGGAACGTTCTTGAAAACTCTTGGTGTACATAGTTAATTTCAGGGCACAAGTTCGCCCTTAATAAACCAGTTATTGTATTTCACTCCTCGAAATACCGTTACATTCTGGTGGAGGTGCGGGGTATGTTTGGAAGTCCCCTGGGTGCCAGAGACCGGAGTCCCGATCCTCAGCGATTGGAATCTGGAGAGCTGACTCCAGTGCACCAGCGCGCCAGTCGCCGACTTCGGGGAGACCCGCCTGAATTCGGACCGCTTCCCACTGCTACGGCCACACGGACGGTGTCTTCCGCTGACGCCACAACGATGACTAGCCAGCCGACATCACCCGAGGTCGTCGTGTACCCGCCGCGCATGCCCGAGCTGTTCCACGGCGACCCGTACGAAGACGTCGAGGATTGGTTGGAGCATTTCGAGAGGGTCGCAGATGTCAACGGCTGGGACCCGGCACGGAAACGTCGCCACGTGTACTTCGCGTTGGGGAATTCAGCAAAGACATGGTATGAGAATCACGAAGCGGTGTTAACGTCGTGGGAAGAGTTTCGGCGACATCTGCTTGCTGCGTTCGCAAGCGCCGATCGCCGAGAGAAGGCTGAGAATGCTCTGCAAGCCAGGAACCAACGCACCAACGAGAGTGTCGGCATGTACATCGACGACTTGTCCCGTCTGTTCAAACGTGCCGATGCAAACATGCCCGAGGAGAAGAAAGTGCGCCATCTTATGCGTGGCGTGAAGGAGGAGCTATTTGCTGGGTTGGTTCGCAACCCGCCACGTACTGTTGCGGAGTTTCGCACCGAGGCGACGACGATAGAGAAGGCCCTGCAGCAGCGCGCCCGCCACTACAACCGTGATGTCAGCAGCGCCCCTGTGGACGTTCTTTCGGCAGGCGTGGGCAATAACACCGAAGCGTTGAGAGAGCTGGTGCGATCTATCGTTAAGGAAGAGCTTCGGAAGCTGCAGCAACCGCAAGTCGCGTCTACTGTTCGCCGCCGTCATTCGGGATGAAGTTAGGCATGCCATGTTGGAACCGCAACCGGAGGTGCAGCCTGTTTCACTCGGGCATCCACTGCAGGAACGCCGCGTACCAACATACGCTGACGCTGTGCGTCAGCCTGCCGTGCAGACTGCATCATTCGCAGCCCTCAATGCCCGCCCACCGGCTCCGCGCAGTGCATCTTTCCAGGGAGAGTACAGACCACGGAAAAGCGACGTGTGGCGCACACCCGACAGGACGCCACTCTGCTTCCATTGCGGAGAGGCTGGACACATGTACAGATGGTGCCCATATCGACGAGTCGGCCTTCGTGGATTTTCTGTCAATGCACCTTGCCCCCGCAGTGGGGAAAGACCCTTAGACATTGAAGATTACTTGTCGCGAAGTCAACTTCCAGCTGCTGGTTACCAACACCAGCCACGGTCACCAGCGCCCGCCCGCTACCGATCACCAAGCCCACGACCCTTTTCAAGTTGCCCAAGGCGTCGTTCAGAAAGCCCGCGCCCGGAAAACTAAAGCCAGCGACCTAGGGAGGCAAGGCCGCTGACGTTCGACAAAGCGAAGATCCTCCGTCAATGTCACAGTGTAGTAGCGATAAGCAGAAAGCTACGACTACGATAAGTACGCAGAAAATTTCTTCAGACTTACTTATTGCCGTGGATGGACGTGAATGGAATGCTTTAGACACGGGTGCTGATTATTCAGTCATAAGCTACGCACTCGCAAATCAGCTAAAGAAAGTTTTGACGCCGTGGAACGGACCGCACGTACGTACAGCTGGGGGTCACCTCATTAATCCTCTGGGAATATGCACTGCAAGAGTTCTGATTCGAGGTGTAACTTACGTTACCAAATTCATAGTACTTCCGCACTGTACGAGGGACGTTATACTCGGTATGGATTTTCTGCACGCAAACGGTGCTATAATTGACCTGCAGAATTCTAGCGTATTCTTCTCGACGAAGCTGGCCATTGACATGGATGAGCCTGAGGAAACGGACTACACTGCCTTGCGAGTTCTCGACGCAGACGTAACTGTGCCACCACGAAGCAGTGTACTAGTTCGCGTCAGAAATCAAGCATTAGTTGACTCCGAGTGTATAGCGGACGGCAATGTCGAGTTATTGCTGAAGAAAGGTATTTGCATTGCTAGGGGCATTATCCGCTTAGGCGATGGGCTTGCCGATCTGTTGCTGACAAACTTTGGAAATGAACTTCAGCATGTCGCGAAGAACGCTGCCATCGCCTTCCTGCACAGTTTTACCGCAGTGACAAGCTTATGTACCCTGGAGTCGGAGCCACCTCCTGCGAAAACTACGAATAAGGCCGCAACAGCAGTTGCAATAAGCCCACACCTATCGCCAGCCGAGGCGAAAACCATACAAGACCTCATAGGTGCTTTTGCAGAGTGTTTCTCTACTTCCTCGAGAGTACGGCGAACGCAGATTGTTAAACACCGTATAATAATAGACGAAGCAACCAGATCTGTATACCAACACCCATACCGAGTATCGCCGAAAGAACGGGAGATAATAAAGGATCAGGTGCAAGAGATGCTTCAGGACGATGTCATTCAGCCGTCCAACAGCCCATGGGCGTCGCCGGTAGTTCTTGTCAGGAAAAAGGACAACACAATGAGATTCTGTGTTGATTACCGGAAACTGAACAGCGTCACCAAGCGTGATGTTTACCCCTTGCCACGTATCGATGACACCTTGGACCGGCTGCGTGATGCAAAGTATTTTTCTTCATTGGATTTAAAAAGCGGATATTGGCAGATTGAAGTGGACGAAAGAGATCGTGAAAAAACAGCATTCGTTACTCCGCACGGACTTTATGAGTTTAAGAGATCAACTTCCGGTTCGGACGCGAGCGCACGTATGCTCCTGGCGCTCCGACTCTCTTCAACTGTTACGCGAGCTGTTCGCGTTTTCACCTCCTGCTGTCGCACATCCTCTTCTTCGCTGTTGCATCGGCCACGCGTCGAGACAAGCCTCGGAAAGGTGCATTGCTTGTTGGCCGTTTTACGGCCGCTTTCTCGCACCGGTGGGTGGCCTTGCTAAGCCTAATGCATGGCCACGGCAGCATTGATGGCCGAGCCCGGGTCATCGAAGCTACCACCATCTGTTGACCATGAACAACAACCGGGACCATCACCTTTGACGGCGTCAGCCCAAGATTTGAGCAACGAAGCGACTACGCAGCGTCCCGAAGGCGTTTCAGGAGCGTCTACCATCGGACGCTCTGCTGAGGCCCATGAAGAACGATGTGAGCATGCTACCGCTATAGTGCCTAGAATATACTTAGGCACTATACTACCGCTGACTAACAACATAGACGCGAACGCCAGAAACGAAAGAACAATCGGGAACTCAACGAACGCAGCCGCAGCCGCCACCGTCGTGAAAGAGACCGCTCTGCAAGCCTGTCAACGACGGCCAGTACGGTATCGAAACGAACGCGGCGCGACTCTTTCACGTCATCGGCCTACGAAGATGCGTCCGCCCTTTCCAGCGACGAAGACAACATGCAAACGCAAGCACTACCGACGTCTTCAAGCCAACAATCTGATGTGACAACGCCACGACAAAAAGAGACTGCACCGCCCGCGTCTCAAGAGCTGTTTTCTTACGCATCCTCAGCTGAGAAGCTGGAGGCCAGTAGAGACGCCGGAGGCTTCTCCCAGGACGCGTTCGACGATTACGGCGACGGAGGAGCGTGGAAAGTGCAACAGCGTAAGCACAACCAAACACGGCCCGAAAAGGACACGCTACCAGAAGCTTTCGTGCTAGTCGTGAAACCACGGGTGAATGTGGCGCTCACGACTGTATTAAGCAAGGACCTCCACCGCAACTTCGTGACGGCCACATCCGCTGCCGTCAACACCAGACCTTTGACGTACGCGTTACAACCAGCATCTAACACCATAAGATTGCTCGTTTACGACAAGAGGCAAGCTGACGGGCTTCTCAAGCTTTCGCAACTTGACGTGAACCGCGGGCAGATACCAGTACAAGTCTATCAGGCACCCGGCCGAGACATGTGCCGAGGCGTGATATACAACGTCGACTGCAATGAAACGAAGACTGAACTCCGGGCAGCACTGACCTGTGAGCACCGACGTATCCTTGACGCGCGCCCAATGGGAAAGCGTGGGACATGTTTGCTGACATTTGAAGGACGCCACCCCCCTAACACCGTCGTTTACTACGGCCGCATCACCCGGGTTTCAATTTACGAACCTAAAAGCATTGTGTGTAAACGATGTCATCGCTTTGGTCATAAAAAGGATGTCTGTCCGAACGAAGCGGTATGCCCTACATGCGGCAAGACACACGAAGAAAGCAGTGCTGGCGATGAATGCAAACAGACAACGCCCAAATGCCGCAACTGTGAAGAAGAAGGTCACACGGCTACAGACCCGAAGTGTCCAGCGAAACTGAAGTCTGACGCAAACCTCGCTAAGAAAATCCGCTCACGGCCCCGCTCTCGTAGTAAAAGGCATGGCGTGCACCGATCGAGAAGCCTCCGCACAACTGTCCAGCCCCATGACGTTAAATCGACGCAGCACCGACTTGAGGACGAGAACGTCTCAACGCAGCCACTTACCTTAAACTGCGCACAACCGACTGCGAGAGGAAGCGGCTGCAACCTCAACTATGCAGCAGCACTCAAGCAAACTCGACCAAGTGCTTCCAAGCCGGCGAACGTTTCGCATTATACCACCCCGATGCCACCTTCACCATCGCAGCTGGTCGACCCATCGAAAGATAGTGCTGAAGCTGAGGTCGCAGAACTCGCACGACAGAACGCCGAACTGCGGCGGAAGTTAGAAGAGAATGAAAAAAGGCATGCAGCTCTACTCGAACGGCTTCGCTCCAAGCGACAGCAGCAGCCATGTAATCCGCAGGAACCCACCAAAACGCAAAAACCAGCCTCTACTACCATAACACAGCAGACGGATCTGGCTCTGCTGGTACAACAAATTTTGCATCCTCTCCTCCAAGCGCAGGAGCAGCACTTCCAGCGACAATATGGCTTTCTTCAGCAGCTCTTCGCCTCGCGTCAGTAGCCACCCAGCTTCGCGTACAGCTCTCGACGGTCCCACTCCGCATGGGCTACAGTGGAACTGTCGGGGGCTGGGAACCTGTGCGGTGGAACTGAACCTCTTGTTTGACTGTGTCGGCCTCCCTCTTGCGCTTCTACTTCAAGAGACCAATGGCACAGATCAGACACTACGAAAGTTCAATGGTTATTACCAACCGTCAATAGAGCATCGAAACAGGAAACGGCATCGAACCCAGCAGCCCAATGGTATCGCCGGTGTAACCGACGAATTTGTGATACGGGGACAAGGGGCGGTATTTGTGCGCACAGACATTCCGCAAACACAAATTGACACGTCTAAGTATTCGACTGCCGTGCAGGAAGTGGTAGCTGTCCGTTGCAAGATCGCAAAGCGTAATGTAGTACTGGTATCGGTATACATGGCCCGGAAGTTAGCTCCCGCACACGCGGCTCGTTCACATGGATTCGCGCTTTGCGCAGATGTTGGCGATTTCAACGCCAAGCATCCGCAGTGGGGCTATGATTATCACACGCCCCGGGGAACGGCACTCGTAGATGCCACGGAGACAACTGACTTAGTGCTCGCAAATGACACCGACTACCCCACCCGAGCCGCGCTGCATAGTGGACAGCGTAACACGACCCCGGACCTGACGTTGTCCACACCAGACTACGTGAAAGACTGGCGATGCGACCCAGACGCTTGGGGCAGCGACCACTATCCACTGTGGATTGCGATGCAAGAAAAAAAAGCAATATCTAAAGAAAAGTCCACGAGAGACTATGAGAAAAGAAGAGGACGAGAAAAACGGAAGAGCGGGTACGTGCCATGGTTGAGGATCACCGTCATGATCATGAAAGAGGGAGAAGACAGGTCGGCAGTTGGAAGAAGTGAAGGAGGCTAGGGTGCAGAGGTACGAGCTTTACGGGTGCTTGGACCCGGGCTCACGAGGCCTCTACCTGGCCGGCTCTGCACTTGCCGACGACCTGGCGTCTTCCCGACTCAAAGCAGGAGGAGTGTGGACGCACTCGCATCACGCTCCGCAATTTCTATGTTTTTCGTGTGGTCCAGTTCTTCTAACCTACGAAAAGTGCACCTCATCCGTTCCGGGAAGTCAAGCGGCAGCCAGGGAGGCCAGTTTTTTGGCCCTTGGACCATTCTTCACGGAAATACGACCAAGGGATTGCTACCTCCACAAGTGAGCCTGTGTAAGCCTACCGACGAGTAGCGAGCGGCGGCAGCCGCGACGCCGGCTGCGACTCCGCCACCGCCGCGACGCCGACGCAGATGGCGTCTCAAACTCCTGCGCGTTGTGCGAAAAGCGGCTCAGTGGGGGGAGCCCCGACCAGCCATGATTCCAACACAGAAGAGCGCATGGATTTTGCGGACATCGGACCGCACCAGGCGATGACCACCAAAACGGGGATAAGCCCAGCACCGTCCACCATCAACAACGGTGAGAATACGACCGACAAACGCATTCAAGACGCCCAAGAGGGATGGACCACGGTTGTGTCCATCAGGGAAAGAAAAATGCAACGGAGAGAACGTGCGCAGGAGCACCAGAAGAACGACTCTCCGAAGAACGCAGACAAGCCAAAGTTTCGCCCGAGACGCAACGGGAAGAAACTACCACCCTTACCAAAGGACGATTTCAAGGTGATTGTGAGACCGCATCAAGGACTCCCGCTTCGAGCAATTACAACTCCCGTGATGGCCCGTGCGATTATAGAGGCTTGCGATGAAAAGATCCAAGGTGAGCAGTTTCTGCTACGTATTAAGCCTGGATCGAACATTGTAATTGTCTCAACCCCAGAGAAGGAAGTCGCAAACACATTGCGCCAGATTACATCACTCTAGATAAATGGAAAACCCCATGCGGTGAAAGCGTATGTAGCTCTGCGGGACGGAGCAGTTCGGGGGGTAATCCACGGACTCACCCCACATACGCCATCAGACGTCCTTAAATCGAAAATTAGAGTGCGCACGCTAAATGTGGAAGTCGCTCACGCACGAATGCTGGGGGACACTAAGAGTGCCGTCATTGTATTTTTCGGAAACCTAGTACCAAGATATGTGTACTACGAGGCAGGCGAAATGGCCTGCTATCCGTTTCGAAATACAGTGCAAGTCTGCAAAACATGTCAAAGGGTGGGTCACAGAACTGATGTGTGCCCACAACCGGAACTGTGTGTGTGTAGGATTTGTGGAACGGAAGATCCTGCAGACGGACATGAATGTAACCCGAAGTGTGCCTCATGTGGTGAAGCCCACCTAACGGGCGACCGAAGCTGCAGAAAGCGTCTAAAACAGGTTCGCCGACCAGAACCATCGTCAGGACGCCAAGCACGGATGTCATCAAAGGAACGTAGACTCAAGAGTAAACACAGGTGGTTCGAGTCGGAGGAAGAAGAGCAAGGGTATACTACGGAAGGATCCATTCCCTTCGACCAGGAAAATTTTCCGGAAGTACACCGTCAAGAAACCGGGCGGGGACCAGTGAAGTCCAAGCTGAAGAACGCAACACCTCAACACCCTCAGTCCAGGGAAACCATTGGCCAACCACAAATGGCGGCACCAAAGGTAAGCTGGGCACAAGTTGCAGCTCCCACTGCGCAACATCAGACCAATCACAAATCGGTAGCGGATCAGAAACTCATAGAAGAAAATCGATCACTAAAAGCCAGTCTGGCAGAATTGAAGAAAGAGATGGCTGCCCTTAAGCAAACAATACACGACCTCGCAAACAAAACAAAAGAAGCGTCTACAACACAGGTTATTAAACCCATACCAACACCAGAAGAGCCCATGGGCAAGCAGCTGGAAACAATCGCACATTAAGTACAGATAATGTTCGCAGAATTGCATGCTCTTAAGAGACACGTAGACGACTCGCTAAGTTCCATCAAAGTAACCACACGAAAACGCATTAATGATAGCCCAGGAGCTCCTAGCCGTCGCCCTAAAGTGATAGAGACGACGGATAGCGATAGTACCATTCATGGCTAACACGACACATAGAAACACTGAAAACCTTGAGGTATGCTAGTGGAATTGCCGTACGTTACGTAACAAACATGCTGCCCTTGCACAATATATACAGTCAGCGCCAGTCCTACCCGAAATTATATGCCTACAAGAAATCGGGCAAATCACACAAAAACTAAAGGGATACGAGACATATTCCAATCCTGATTATCCTAGGGTCGCCACCTTTGCGAGAAAAGACCTGGCCCTCAGCGTCACGTATATGCCACAGCACGACACACAGCATCAAATACTAACGGTGTGGCCATGCAAAAGAAATAAAGCAAAGACGGTAATCGTAAATATATACAGTGCTCCTAGAGAGCGAGCACCATGCTTCGATACCCTAATAATTTATGCAATATCAGACATGGAGCGAAAAGACAAGCTGCTAGTGGTTGGTGACTTCAATGCACCACACTCCGCCTGGGGTTACAACAAAGACTCAGTGAAGGGAAAATCACTAGTCGAGACAACAGATCGATACGGGCTAGAACTCATCACAATACCGGGTTGTTACACACGTTTAGGCAACAGTGTAGCGGCGGATACAACCCCAGATCTAGCTTTCTCGAGCCATCCAGGGGAGACCCGGTGGACAAATTTGGAGGAAAATTTGGGTAGTGACCATAACATTATCTCGATAGGTCTCAATTCCCCAAACATCCGTCGCTCCCTAGGGAAGGCTTGCATTACAGACTGGACTGTATATCGAGATAAACAAGAGCAGCTCATATTCACAGAAGATATTGAAACCTGGGTGGAACAAATACGCGAAACGCACGGAAGATCAACGAGGGAGATCGCTACAACATCGGATATAACAGCGGTAGACAGCCGCCTCATACATTTATGGGAAGCACGCAGAAGCCTGACGAGAAGATGGAAAAGACAAAGATTGAATAGAAAGCTTAAAATACGCATAGCACAACTAACACAGGAGGCTAATGCTTATGCACAAACACTAGAAAACAATAATTGGCACCAATTCTGTGAATCTCTACATGGAACCCTACACACAAAAAAGACATGGGCCATTTTGAGAAGCATGATAGATCTTGCAAATACAAAAACAGTGACGAACCGAGCTCTTCGATTACTTGAATGCGAATTTCGAGACGCTGACACACATCTCCTAGACACCCTAGAAGACATATATATAGGAGCAAAATCCACGCAAAATGATGATACTCCCACATATTCAGGAAGGAGCAATGAGGAGCTAGATGCCTCTATATCGGTGGCAGAGGTTTTCGCGGCATCGCAAACTTTTCAAGAAAAATACGGCGCCTGGACCGGACAAAATAACAAACGCCATGATTCGCAATCTTAGCCTCAATGCTTTGACAGGGCTAACAGATCTCTTTAACAAACATGTATGGACTGAAGGAGGTCAAATCCCACAGGCATGGAGGCATGCAGAGATAATTCTAATACCGAAACCAGGGAAACCGAGGGACATAAAAAATCTCCGACCCATATCCCTTACCTCATGTCTGGGTAAGCTTTTTGAAAAGGTTATACAGATGAGACTCACTAGGTACATAGAAAACAGCAACCTTTTCCCGGAAACTATGTTCGGCTTTAGACAGCATATGTCGGTACAGGACGTGTTTCTCCTGCTCAAAGAAGAAATATTAAACCCAGAGAGAGGAAATGCAGACAGATTCATAGTGGCATTAGATATCAAAAAAGCTTTCGATACCATCTCGCACGAGAGCATTTTAACGGAACTATCGAACATGCACTGCGGACAGCGGACTTATGAATACATAAAATCCTTTCTAGACGAACGCACAGCCACGATAGGGCTAGGATCCACCCGCTCAGGCGTTCTACAGACCCCCAAAAGAGGAACGCCGCAAGGTTCAATTCTTTCGCCGCTTCTCTTTAATATAGGGTTGAAAGGGCTAGCAGTGAAACTACAACGGATCCCAAACTTAGGACATGCGATTTACGCGGACGACGTAACTCTCTGGACCGCAAAGGGATCTTTAGGAAAACGTCAGGAAACCCTCCAGAAGGCAATTAGCATTGTAGAGGAACATGTGGCAAAAGCTGGTATGAGTTGCGCCCCGGAGAAGTCCGAACTAATCCGAGTAAGAGCGCCTTATACACGAAAGGACGATAGACTTCCGATAAAGCTTGCTCTTGGAGGTCAAACAATAAAGGAGGTATCTAAAGCTCGTATACTCGGACTATGGATACAGGAAAATGGAGCAGTAGGGCACACGATCGCAAATCTCTGGAAAACCGTTAACAGTGTGTCTAGAATGATAAACAGAGTAGCAAGAAACAGAAAAGGCTTCAAGGAAGAAGAGACGATAAGGCTCGTGCAGGCATTTATCATAAGCCGTGTAACCTTCGGCCTTCCTTTCCAAAAAGTATCAAACTCAGAGGAAACTAAAATAAACGCCCTGATACGCACAGCTTATAAGGCGGCGCTTGGTCTACCGATCAGCACTAGCACGACCTTTTTTGAAGCAATGGGTATTAGCAACACTTTTGAGGAACTCGTGGCTGCAACACTGATCGCACAACGAGAAAGGCTCAATGCCACGGGGCAAGGTCGAACACTTCTCCGTCGATTAGGTTATCCACTCAGACCGGCACATTGCAACGACCAAACAGAACTCCTCCCACCGGACATACGAGCTAAGATCTCGGTGTCCCCAATCCCTAAAAACATGAGCGAGAAATACCACAGACAACGGCGCCTTGCACGGGCCAGGACACTCGAACGCAGGTTTGGTAGAAATCCGGAGGTTTATTACACGGACGCATGTAAACAAGATAGCAAAACTTTCACTGTGGTAGCCACAAACGCTCAAACTACTATTTCCGCGACAGTCAGGACAGAGTCAGTGATCACAGCAGAGGCTACCGCGGTGGCTCTGGCTATACGTGACGCTGAATATAGAGCACGTTCTGCTTTAATACTAACCGACTCGCAGTCGGCATGTCGCCTTTTCATGACAGGCACCCTGCCCAAACTCGCAATGAAAATCCTAGGACGAAATCTCACGGAACACCACGCTATTACGTGGTGTCCGGCGCACGCCGGAGTGACGGGTAACGAGAGGGTGGACCGCCTCGCTCGAGAATATAGCATCCGAGCGACGGAACGCACTCTCGTAGAATCTCCGATCACAATAAAAGATATCTTGGAGGCACAGAGACGAGGAAGGCAACGGTATAGTTTTCCAGGCCCATCCTTGGACTCAGCGCAAATGCGGGACTGGCGCCGACTACAAACCCGTACATACCCACACCTAATCCTACTACACCACATACACCCCACCCGGTACCCCAACACTTGCCCTTGGTGTGGGGGGCGGCCATCTCTTGACCATATCACATGGTCATGCCAGAATCGGCGACAAGAAATCCAATCACCCCTTTTGGGGCAAAACTGCAAAAGTAGGCAGTGGGAGGTGTGGCTAGCCAGCACGGTGCGGGAGGACCAACTGGCCCTTCTCGACCAAGCCCGGCGTGCCGCTATCGCCAGTGGGGCCCTGGACTTAGGGACCCACCCACTGGACCTGGATTTAATTCTTTTTTTTAAAATAAAAGTTATACTACTACTGGCGTCTTCCCACCGCAAGCTGCGGTTTGTTCAACAGTGAGCGCTCTCCGGAAGCTGGACGACGAGGCGCGGAAGAGTGGGCTGCCAGGCGACTGGGCCTGGATGCCTAGGCCTTCCACTCGATCACAGCGGACCTGCTGGAGAAGCTCGAGACAACCCTATCTGATCTCCTCTCAACGGCAAGACCTTGGTTGAGCCAGCGACACGTCGACCATTCGAGACTTGCTCCCTTCGTCCGACCCCAGGCTTCATTTTGCTGGTGCCATCTCAACATGCACTTCTAGACCACCAACCCCGCCTATAACTGGTGAACACTTTACTTTCACGTGACCTCCGCTTGTTTTGTTACTCCTACGTATCTTAGTGAACTCTAGCTTTGTTCGTGAACTTATCCGTGTATCGCGTGATATAATTGTCGTTGTAATCTTTTTGCTTTGTTATTCCTAGTCCGTGTATATAAGAGAATGTTATTTTCTATTGATAAATGTTTCCCTTGCGTGTGGTTTGCAGCCAGCCTTGTCTTTTATTGGAAGCACCAAGGCGCAACATCTTGGATGCGTTTCTTATCACACTATAAAGAACCTAATCATAACAAATGGCGTCCGTGACAAGACAAGGCTGGTTGTTTTACTGCAAGTATTTCTAAATATAGGACCTCACTGTAACTAGACGAAACCGTTCGCTCGTGGTTGCCCGAACTTACAGTAATGGCGACGCGTCTGGCAGAGCTGGTTGCGTTGGGCGAGCGCATTGGGCTGCAGTGCGCGAAATTAGGTGCCTGGGTTGATGAACAAACCGCTCAAGTTCACAAAGAGGTGCTCGATGAGCGAGGCGCTGCTAAGACGCAGTTGGAATTAGAGACACGGATACTGGGGTTACGACAGAAACTGGCGGAGCAAGAGTTGAGGCAAATTGGAATAAAGATAGGATCGACTGGACCGGATCTAAAGTGGTGGGTTCAGTCTAAGCTAGAAGCACTGGAGCAAGGAAAGGATGTTCCTTTCGAATTTGTGAACGAGATCAAAGAGAGAGAAGAGCGCATTTTGCAATTGCGCCATAAGCTTGATGAGGCAGAGCACATTATGTCTTCAATGCTAACTTACTTGTGTGATGACGAGGAGGAAGCTATCGAAGTTCCTGGTCTAAAGCACGTGGTCCCAATTGTTGAACTGGGGCACAACATGGATGAACAAACAGAACTGAAAACTAGTGATCTAGTTTTATCAAACCGAGCACTTACAAATGTGTTAAAAGATTTATCTGGCGAAAGTGGTTTGATGACAGCTAACGAGATAACGACAGCCGGTAGTGAGAATAAGGAAATGATACCATTGAGCAATGTAAATGTGTTGAAGTATAACTGCGAGAGAGTAGTCACCGTAGGTAGTACTTTTCATACTGAACAAGGCGATTCAGATTTGAACTGTGACAGACTGAAGACAAAGGGCCAAACGTACCAAACCAAAATAGAAGAAACTGGTGCACTTCCTAAAGTGAAAAATGGCAGGCTAAAGATAAAGGCGAAACCAGTCACGGGTGGCGCCCTGTCATTGACTGCTAGTCATCGTATGACCCATATCAAATTGACTGACCGTGCTCTTCAGCACAAGTCCTCAGTATTCAGCAAGCACATCAATTTGTTCCCAGGTGTGCTACTTGGTGACAGCGTGTATTTTTTTTCCTGCCAAAAGAATTTGCAAATGGCTCTCCTGAACACTGGTTTAAGAGAAACGCTTCTCAGCCCTCATCGAAAGAAGCAACAGGAAGTATCTTGATTATCGAGATCTCTGTTGAATGGTCTAGGCTGAGAATATTGCGGGGCCTGAAGTTGCCTTTCGAGAATGGTTAAGACCAGTCACCAATGCACTTGCGAAAAGGGTGGCACTTTGGTTTCAGTTGTGTAACGCTTCCCTTGTCTGTAGTTGTGTCTGTCATAATAGGAACTGTGTTGGCATGTGCTAAAAGGTGTATCACTACAGTGCAGAACGATGATAGGTGTTACCCAGATGTCCAGTGTCTAAGGCCATGAAATGCATCTCGCGCACGTACACGTTTTTTTTTTCTGACGAAAAAGAAAACTTTGAAAGGGGGGCTTTTGTGATATGTGAAGTGCGCGAGGCGATGCAAGAAAAAAAAGCAATATCTAAAGAAAATTCCACGAGAGACTATGAGAAAAGAAGAGGAAGAGAAAAACGGAAGAGCGGGTACGTGCCATGGTTGAGGATCATCGTCATGATCATGAAAGAGGGAGAAGACACGTCGGCAGTTGGAAGAAGTGAAGGCGGCTAGGGCGCAGAGGTATGAGCTTGACGGGTGCTTGGACCCGGGCTCACGAGGCCTCTACCTGGCCGGCTCTGCACTTGCCGACGACCTGGCGTCTTCCCACCGCAAGCTACGGTTTGTTCAACAGTGAGCGCTCTCCGGAAGCTGGACGACGAGGCGCGGAAGAGTGGGCTGCCAGGCGACTGGGCCTGGATGCCTAGGCCTTCCACTCGATCACAGCGGACCTGCTGGAGAAGCTCGAGACAACCCTATCTGATCTCCTCTCAATGGCAAGACCTTGGTTGAGCCAGCGACACGTCGACCATTCGAGACTTGCTCCCTTCGTCCGACCCCAGGCTTCATTTTGCTGGTGCCATCTCAACATGCACTTCTGGACCACCAACCCCGCCTATAACTGGTGAACACTTTACTTTCACGTGACCTCCGCTTGTTTTGTTACTCCTACGTATCTTAGTGAACTCGAGCTTTGTTCGTGAACTTATCCGTGTATCGCGTAATATAACTGTCGTTGTAATCTTTTTGCTTTGTTATTCCTAGTCCGTGTATATAAGAGAGTGTTATTTTCTATTGATAAATGTTTCCCTTGCGTGTGGTTTGCAGCCAGCCTTGTCTTTTATTGGAAGCACCAAGGCGCAACACCTTGGATGCGTTTCTTATCACACTATAAAGAACCTAATCATAATACTCCTCTCCGTGCAGTGCACATGTTGCCTTGACATGGGACGTTAAGGAGAGGAAAAGAGAAAATGAGAGCGACAGAGAGAGAGAGAGAGAAATTGTAGCAGCACCAACGCGCAGAGCTGCTGCCGACGCTGCCCGCGTTTCCACGCGTTCGCGTCGAACGCGCGCGGTGTCTGTGACTAAAGCCCCTATATATATATAAAAAATGACACAGTTTCGCCCTAAGGGCGAAGCAATGAATGCGATAGCAACACAGCAATGTCATACGAAGTAAGGTGAGCGGCTTTGGTAGCAATATGAATTGTAGTAAACATGAGCTGATTAAGTAAGCAGGTGTGCTGCGGCGTAAGTAGACCGACATGAAGAGAGACTCGATGACCACGAGAAGGCGCGTGTGAAACGGTGGCGTTGATGAGAAGTGCTTCCCGTGGGCAGTGCGTGCGAAGGGACACACCTGTAGCGCTGCACTGCCGACCCGGGCAGCATTGCATGTGTAGCGTGCGTTGGAAAATGTGGCCCGACTATTACTAACTGATTGAACAAGCGTGGTGTGAGCGCGCACAAACATGAATAGATGACACTGAATGACTGCAGACAACGACTGTCAAAACGCTGGCAGCAAGCGC
Source organism: Dermacentor silvarum (assembly GCF_013339745.2). Taxonomy (NCBI): domain Eukaryota; kingdom Metazoa; phylum Arthropoda; class Arachnida; order Ixodida; family Ixodidae; genus Dermacentor; species Dermacentor silvarum. Next base: position 161,488,876 of record NC_051161.1, read on the forward strand.
ATACGCCGCAGCAGCGGGCGAAGATACGTGCGGTCTATCGCTTCAACGGAAACTGAGCGGCGAATGCACGGCGCATAAAGGTCAGAGCCGTGTGGAGATAAGCAAGCGCATACGCCGCAGCAGCGGGCGAAGGTACGTGCGGTCTAGCGCTTCAACGGAAACTGAGCGGCGAATGCACGGCGCATAAAGGTCAGAGCCGTGTGGAGATAAGCGACGGTGCGAGGGAGCGACGAGCGCGGCTGTTGGCAGAGTAGAAGTGCGCCCCCCCCCCCCCCGCTCCCTCCGGCGCTGGCTTCGCGCTTCCTTGCTTGCGCATGGGAGATTGCGTTCGCTCTCCGTGATAGCGCGCGTCCCCGCATGCTTCTGCTCGGGCATACGGCGCGCGGCGAAGATTTTATATATATGGAACCTCACGGCGACGCCGACGGCAGAAATCCGGTTGAAGTGTCCATATAATTGCTATCGCAATAAAAGTAGCCCCATCCGCTTCCCTCCTCCTCCGTTCCGCTGTCGCGCTCAGCGTGGCCAGCGAGATCGAGGCGCGATATCGACAGTTGCGCCGCGTACGTCGGGCCTGCCGTGGCAGACGACAGCTAACGCGCTACCAGAGGAAATCCGCAGAAAACTTGGATCGCGCCCTGCGGAGCAGTTATTGAGGTCCGATTTTGCTTCGTCAGTGAGTAACCTGGCCTTAATAATGCCGTTTTGGAAGTAGCGACGCGACGATGCGAGACGGCGCAAATACCAAGTGTGCAGCAAGCGTTTGCGCTCGCCGGATGGTAAACAAAAAAAGCATTTAGCCCGTGCCTTGTCGGTTGCGGCAACTTCAGGCGCAGCAGCATGCCATCACAACGAAGTTCTTGTCCCTAACACGTTTGATCGCTTTGTGCACACAGCACTTTCGTCGCCGAGAATGGCGGTCGGAGCGCGCTGGAAAGAAAAAAATATACAGAAGCGTAACGCGTGCTTCCACGTGACACGAATTGGCCAATGGATGATATGATAAGTGGTTCTTGAGGGAAAGGGAAAGGTTGGCGCTATCTTCTGCAGCCCTTGAGGGAACACGGCTCAGCGCCAACGGGGAGGGGTAAGTGGGAGCGAAAGAAGGGATAGAGGCCAATGGGGGAGATGATAAGTGGTTCTTGAGGGAAAGGGAAAGGTTGACGCTATCTTCTGCAGCCCTTGAGGGAGCACGGCTCAGCGCCAACGGGGAGGGGTAAGTGGGAGCGAAAGAAGGGATAGAGTGGAGTCGCCATGGCTGGGCGAAGCAAAACCGGCAGGCATAGGCGGCACGTATCAGGCCGAGATGGAAGGCCTTGGTGTGCTGCAGAGTCTGCAGGGGTGTTGTGCCAGGCCGGTCAGGCCCGGGGTGGGGTGGGAGGCCGTGAGGCCTTCCCGCTTGTAGAAATGTCCTTAGAGGCGTGCGGAGAGCCCTGACGAGTCAAGGAACTCCACGACGCCTCGAAGTGCAGAAAGGTGGTGTCGGCCGGGGAAGAGGAGATCTTCCTCCTTGCCAGAGGGGAGGCCCAGGCGGCGGAACTCCTGCAGGAGTGGGCCCCGCTGCTGGAGGTACGCCGGGCAGGCCAGCAGGAGATGTTCGATCGTCTCCGGCTCCCCGCAGGAGCTGCAGGCCGGGGACGTCGCTCGTCCCAGTCGGTAGCTGCGTGCTGCCGTCCAGCTGCAGCCGATGCGGAGCCGGAGAAGGAGCGAGGTCTCCCTGCGAGCCAGGCCTCGCTGGGGGAGTGGTCGTGGGGGGCATCCCAGTGCCACCCGTTTGTCTGGGTGGTGGGTCGCCAGGTGTCGCCGCAGCCTCAGTCCAGTGAAGTCGCCTCAATGGGGGAGCGGAGAAGCCTGGGGCAACCGGAGGCGGCGAGGAGGAACCGCCGGGGTGAGCGCGGTGGCGGCATCAAGAATGGCGCTACTTTTATTGCGATAGCAATTATATGGACACTCCAAAGCAGATTTCTGCCGTCGCCGTCGTCGTCGCCGTTGCCGTGAGGTTCCGTATGACGTCAATGGAGATGAAATCGTCGCTGCGCGCCGCCGAACGCTGTATGTGCGAGTGAAAGGGCGCGAGGGACGCGCTCTTTCACGGGGAGTGAACCCACGGCGAAGAACAAACGCGCGTTCTGCGCCGTGCTTCCAAGGGCTGCAGAAGTAGGCGTCTCTTTCCTCCTTTACAATCACCATAAATGTAGAGCAAACGCGCCTACTTCCGACGCGCGAAAGGCGGCGGGGGGGGGGGGGGATGGGGAGGGAAGGGAGGTGACGTTTAGCTGCGGCACCAAGTGCCTATTTATATCAGAGGCTCCGGCAACAGTCAACAACGCCGCACGCATTTTGTGCGAACGCGGGCAAAACGCCGACGGCGTCGACATTAGTTCTGCGTGTTGCCGGTGCTGCTGCATGTCCAAGTTTATACGGCTGATAAAGCTACTATCATTACTCCGTATAGCTCTCTACAAATTTGCTATCGCAATTGATGCTTCGCCTTTCAGGTGAAACTGCGACCACTTTTTATATATTGACCCTTTTCGCGGCGATCCCGTGGGCGCTGCCATGTTTGATCACGTGGTGACGCGTCCGTTGCTTGCCTCAACTGCCTCCGTTGCCTCCTTGTTTACAATGGAAATGTATGACGCCGGCGCGGCTTAGAAAACCTCTGTTTTCGGAGATATCGTCGACGGTGACTAGGTGGACGACACGAAGCTTTGATCACAACTTAAGAGAATATGCAAAAGCACTTTCGGAGCTGATTAATCTATGTCCAAACGGCGCAAGCAGCGTATATGGTGCTTGTTCTAAAAGCGGGGCTAAATATGTATTACAAGCTATCCAAACATTCCGCTCATGAATTGAATCAGGATTAGTGTGTTTTGCTCTTTGTACTTTATTTGGCAAATGTTTTGAAGCAGCGGCATGTCAGTTTCTGACTCAGTGAAGTTCCTCGGTGTGAATACTATCTGATTATTTTCTGCCTAATTGCTCGCGGGTGTGCTGCAGTTCCGATAGATTTGTTCTTGCTGCGCACAAGGCTTGAAACATAGCTGTTTTGTACATTGTAATACCTTGTAGCAAATATATATTACAGCTAGTAACTCGCTTACTCTTGTGGACCGTCACGAAACATTCAGCTTCAACCATTCGTTCGCCGTCGGTGTAGTCCCTCATTTATTGTGCGTATACAGTGTGCACATATTCAAGTGTGCGCTCATTCGCTTATTCTTGATACGTCGGCGATAGAGTGGGCGTAAGTTTTCCTGCCATTTGGGACAGATGTGTATAGATAACGTGCGCGAAACTTACTATGACAGGAAGCGACGCTACTACCTTTGTCATTGTTTAACGAGTGGTACTCACTCTCGCCGACGTTCTGGGGATGAATCCCTTTCTTTGAAGGTTAGCGGATGAGGAAATTTCTGTATCCTCGAGGAAAGCCGTACGTACATCATGAAGTGCCGGTAGCACGTTCGGACAGTTGCAGCAGCGGTCCGCGAACTTGGCCACTCACATTCATTCTATTCCTTAACATGCCAGTCACTATTTTTGCAGCCAACTATTGCACACGTCTTCAATCCACATGATTCAATCTAGCATGATTGGAGCACAGTGTGTTAGCGAAAACTCAGTTGCATTCCCGACAGTTGATCGCACAGAAGCAAGGTAGAAGCGGTAATGGTTTGGTATTCGTGCGCGGTCGCTGAGGTAGAGTGACCTAGAATATGGGAGAGTGTCCAAAGTGCCGCGCGAATGCATGCGAGGAGCGATGACCTTTCTGTGTGAACTCCCGCGCCGCGGCGCTGCTATACCGGACCCGAAATCAGCACTGGGAACATACCGAACTTTCAAGCAAGAAATTGCCAAAGAAAATATCTACGATAATTCTAGGAGAAGCTCTTTGTTGTTGGAAGTCAGGACGGGAGTATTGCGGACTAAGATGTACCGAGTCAAGTACCAAGGTATAGACACGTTGTGCTGTGCGTGTGGAGAAGAAGAGGAAACGGCTGAACACCTCATACTTTTCTGTAAAGGGCTTAACCCTACAGTGCAAAGCAACGGGGCTGATTTTTTTAAAGCATTGGGGTTTAGGGACAGTGAAGGCAAAATATACTTTAAGCGGGTAGAAATAACCAAACAGAGGTTATCTGATTGGTGGATAAAATCAAGGCAGGGGTGAAATTTCACCCACCACAAAGTACAAAATATGTTAATAGTCATGGCTAGGTGGCGTATGATACCGCCCGGTTTAAAGGGTTCAGCCTCATCCATCCATCCATCCATCCATCCATCCATCCATCCATCCATCCATCCATCCATCCATCCATCCATCCATCCATCCATCCATCCATCCATCCATCCATCCATCCATCCGTCCGTCCGTCCGTCCGTCCGTCCGTCCGTCCGTCCGGAGGATGCGGAGAAGTCCGCTGCTGCCAAGGCGGCGGGCGTCTGCTACGAGCCTGAGATTTTGGTTGCTATTAGCCAACATCGCGATAATTTGGGATATATTAAGTACCACGTCACCGCAAGGTAATACCGCAGTGACTCACCACACAGAGAACGAATTTGCCGGCTGTGAATACGGGTATTTTGTCTATATCCTTCTAGCTCGCTTGGTCCGCGCTTACGCGGCTGTTTGAGTAACGCATTCCGCGTTACTCAAACCGCGTACCCATGCGAATAACGATTCTTTTTTTATGTTCATTCCTTGCGCGGGCTCATTTAGCGCGTTTCTACGCACGCACAGTTACCGTAATACCATTCCCGAACTCTATCACCGGAGCTATAGGCCGGGCTGATGAGTTTGATACCATCCCATACCAGTTTAAGTGCTTTGCGTGGAAAATGAACGCAAAAAACTACAGCGCATGGAGGTAAAAAACACTAGGAGGGAGCGTCACGTGATTCCGCTAGCATCGGCAAGCCAACCTCCTCTGAACATGGAGGTAAAAAAATTTTTCCTTCCTCCATGCCCTATAGGCACCGGGCGTGGGATGAATTTGGACCGGTGGCGCCTTCATGCGGCGGCGCCGCGAATGTAATGGCATGTGGCGGCCGGGTCACGCCCAGCAGGCGCTGCCGTGAAACCAAGTCTGATCAAACATGTTGCGTTTTATTGCGATAGCAATTATATGGACACTTCAACCGGATTTCTGCCGTCGGCGTCGCCGTCGCCGTCGCCGTCGCCGTAGCCGTCGCCGTCGCCGTCGCCGTCGCCGTCGCCGTCGTCGTCGCCGTCGCCGTCGCCGTGAGGTTCCGTATAGATAAAATCTTCACCGCGCGCCGTATGCCCGAGCGCAAGCGTGCTGGGACGCACGCTATCACGGAGAGCGAACGCACTTAATCCCCCACGCGCAAGCAACGAAGCGGGAAGCCAGCGCCGGAGGGAGGGGGGGGGGGCACTTCTACTGTGCCAACAACCGCGCTCGTCGCTCGGCCGCACGGTCTCTTATCTCTCCCGCGCGCAAGCAAGGAAGCGGGAAGCCAGCGCCGGAGGAAGCGGGGGGGGGGGGGGGGGGGGGGGGGCGCACTTTTCTTCTGCCAACAACCGCGCTCGTCGCTCGCCGCACCGTCTCTTATCTCCACACGGCTCTGACCTTTATGAGCCGTGCATTCGCGGCTCAGTTCCTGTTGAAGCGATAGACCGCACGTACCTTCGCCCGCACCGGCGTATGCTTCCTGCCAGCGTTTTGACAGTCGTTGTCTGCAGTCATTCAGTGTGATCTCTTCATGTTTGTTTGTGCGCGCTCACACCACGCTTGTTGCTTCAGTTAGTAATAGTCGGGTCACATTTTCCAACGCACGCTACACATGTAATGCTGCCCGGATCGGCAGTGCAGCGCTACAGGTGTGTCCCTTCGCACGCGCGCTGCCCACGGGAAGCGCTTCTCATCAACACCACCGTTTCACACGCGCCTTCTCGTGGTCATCGAGTCTCTCTTCATGTCGGTCTACTTACGCCGCAGCACACCTGCTTACTTAATCAGCTCATGTTTACTACAATTCATATTGTTACCAAAGCCGCTCACCTTACTTCGTATGACATTGCTGTGTTGCTATCGCATTCATTGCTTCGCCCTTAGGGCGAAACTGTGACATTTTTTGGTTGCACCAACAGTTACTGAAACATGACTGAAGCTGGTTAGGCCATTCAATTCAATCGTTGCTCATCGCGGCATCGCGTTTTTCAGGCGGAAAGTCAGTATATGTGCGGTCTGTAGACAACAGCGCGTACAGTGCTCAACAATTGAAACGCGATACTCGAATCGTACGGTCGCCAGCGCCTTTAGCACTGACAGTAAGTGCTGGGGACGCCAAACTGGTGCATTGTGGTGTAGAGTGAAAGCGAAAACCTTCGTAGCGCATTATGACTGCATTTGGTCCCACGGCGCTCACCTGTGGCGCGAAAAAAAAAAAAAAACGGCGGCAGCCGCGCGCTGCCAGCGCTTCAATCGCTGGGCACTGTACATTTCCGACGCTGATTTTCTCTGGTCTAGTTGTTCTAACGTTAATAAAAGAGCCGTTCATACGCAAGAGATTCGTGTCCCACTTGCCTGTTTTCGCCTCAGCAGTGTAACGGCTGCGTAGCTTGGGCACCGAAGGCGAACACTCAGATTTGTAGTCATTTTGCCGTCTTATCAGTGTATCAGTCTTCCTTTTACTGTACATTTTCCTTCCTAGCAATTCCGAACTCTGGCTGCGTCCGGCACACGACTGTGCTGTGCATCGAAGGCGAACGCCAACGCAGTGGCGTGTTCACACTCGCCGCCACCGACGCCTCCCGTCGCTCTAAGCTATATAAAATGGGCCGTGACTGAACATTGGGCTAGTTTATAAGCAATTAAGAATGGGGAAGCATTGCAAAGATAAAAGAACTACAACGGACAGAGAACGGGAACTTACTGACGCATGTGCGATCGGCGAAACAGCTCAAGAAACGGAATAAGGAAGACGTGTGTCTCCTTTTTTTTCTGTCCATAGTTTTTGTGTTCTTCGCCCGTTTACATGATTAAATATGCGAGAATGTTAACGCGCACGGCAAAATAACATCTGGAATATAACTGCTGGAGTTCCACGTCTTAGCTTGCCGCGGGGAGCTCCGTTCGCGTGGTGCATTTGCATCGCAACTTGCACTCGTTTTTCTGCTTTACATACTACTTGATGCCACGAATGTTATCTGCCTCGTACAAGTGACGACCTTTCTCAAAAGCAGACACACGAAAATGCGTTTTCCGGTGCGTCAGCCCTTAAAACTCGCAGTGCGAAATCACTGGAAGCACCGAGCGCCTTCGTCGTCGTATGCTTCACATGCCAGTGCTCCGACAGCTGCCGCTCGCGGCGCTGTTCCCCAGCATATCGGGTTGCGTAAACTCAGAGAAACCTCTGCGAATGTGCATGTGACCATATGCACAATCCCACAGGTCTGGGGCCAGGCTAGCGGGATGGAACGGAGTGTGCTTGAGGCTAACCGGGTCATTAGGGGTCTGAGCCGACCACTTGGGTACGGCACAATGTAGGTAAACCGGGAAGTGTACGAGTCTGGCTCCCACCCTTTTGCACAGGATGGCATTCACTACAGTGGTGCCACGGGCGGGAGCGTAGGTAGTAGGATAGGGCGCCAAGCTACGGCTTTTTTGGGGGGACCCAGAGCCCTAAGACCACCAGTGTAGACGAAGACGGACCCAGAGAGGCCCCAAGATTCAAGAAACGTAGAATCGGTAGGAGAAGAAATAGACGTAAGCACCAGGGTCAAGGTCATTCTGACATAGGGTACATTAACATGCCAGGTGGCAGGAATAGGCTGAAGTGGGAGGAGATAGACGAGCAACTAAGGCAAGAAAAGCTGATGGTATACGGGTTTGTGGAGACACATCTTAGGGACATGGAGCAACCTCCCTGTAATCCTGACTATGTATGGGAATATTGCAATAGAACAGAGGGCAGCAGAAAAGGGGGTGGAATTGGTGCATTCATTCATAAAAGTATGAAGTGGCAAAGGGTCAAACAGGAATGCAAGGAGCATTTATGGCTAAAAGGGAAAGTTGCAGGAGAGCAGACACTCCTTTGCTTTGTATACCTGTGGACAGGAGCAAATGCCAAAGAGGAAAACAAAAAAAAATGCTGGAATGCATATCAAGTGACATTAATGAGCTAGGAGAAGGGTGCGAGATTATGTTACTAGGAGATATGAACGCACACATAGAAGACATGGACGGGTACACAGACTCAACAGGCAACATGATGCTGGATATGTGTGAAATGCATGACTTAGTTGTATGCAACAGAACTGAGAAGTGTGAAGGGCACATAACATGGGAGGTAGGGAGCCTGCAGTCGACGATAGATTATGCACTAATGTCACATAGGATGCACGATAGGCTAAATGTAATGAGCATAGATGAATATGGCTCCAGAAGTCTAGGTTGTGATCACAAACGTGTTAAGGTGAGTTTTAGAAGGGAAATGAAAGTAGGTAGGAGGCAAGATGAACAACCAGGTGGGATATTTTACTCGGAAAAGCAGCTTGAAATAGCAACCCAGCAAATTGAGGAAGTAATTTCAGAGGATACAAAAACAGAATGGACATATGCAAATTTAACAGGACTATTTGAGCTAGAGCTTACTAAGGTACGAGTCAGGACAAAGGGGAACAGAAGACGTAAACCCAAGAGCTGGTGGGATGAGGAGGTTAAGAAGGCCATAGAGAAACGTCAGGAAGCATCCAGGGAACACAGATATTAAAAGCAGAGGGGTGAACCAGAAGCTGATGTAGGCAGAAAATGGAATAACTTTTTAAACTGTAGAAGGGAAGCATCCCATTTGATCAATGAGAAGATCAGAAGAAAGGGGAGCCAATGGTTGTCAGAAGTAAACAAAAAGGATAGAAAAGCAGCGAAGAAATTTTGGAAACATCTCAACTCCTTGATTAATAAGACTAGCCTAGAGCAGAGGTTTATAGTTACAGCTCAAGGTGTTCGACTAGAGGTAGATGAGGCAATGGATCATATAAGAACAATGATGACAGAAAAATTTAAAGAACGAAACATAGCATGTGCTCAATCAGCTGAGGATGGACTGGTCAGTGCAGTGGCTCCACTGGCACAAAGCGAGTGGGAAAGGGCAGAGAAGAGGGTTCCTAGTAGCACGTCGACAGGTCCTGATGGCATCCCAATTATGTTGATAAAGACATTGGGCCCAAAATCTAAGAAAGCATTAAGAGAGGCAGTGAGCAAAATGATAATGAACGGAAAAGCCCCCGACGGGTGGAGACCGAGCAGGATGAGCATGATATATAAGGGAAAGGGGGACAAAGCCGACATAAACAACTACCGTCCCATAACAGTGACGTCAGTGGTTTACAGGGTGGTGATGCAGATTATAAAGGACAGACTGCAGGCATGGGTGGAGAGCGAGGAGGTGCTGGGGGAACTATAAAATGGGTTCCGAAAACAAAGGTTAGAAGATAATCTGTTCTCATTGACGCAGTGTATTGAAATAGCAGAAAAGGAACACAGGCCCCTATGGCTTGCATTTCTGGATATCAAGGGAGCCTATGACAGTGTAATCCAAAAGGATTTGTGGGACATACTGGGCACTCTAGATGTGGAAGATGGAGTAAGAAATCTTTTAAAAGATATCTATAAAAGTAACAAGGTGCTTATAAAATGGGAAAACAAGGTATCTGGGCCTATAGAGATACAGCAGGGGCTTAGGCAGGGATGCCCTCTGTCACCTCTGTTGTTCATGCTGTATTTACAAGGATTAGAGAAAAAATTAAGAGAGGAGCGGACTTGGCTTCAGCCTTTCCTATTTCAAGCAAGGAGAATGGATTAAACAGTCATTACCAGGACTGATGTATGCGGATGACATTGTACTTATGGCTGACAGCAAGGAAGACTTGCAGAGATTAATGGACATCTGTGGTAAAGAGGGAGATAGATTAGGTTTGAAGTTTAGTAAAGGTAATGTATCCATCCATCCATCCATCCATCCATCCATGGATGGATGGACGGACGGACGGACGGACGGACGGACGGACGGACGGACGGACGGACGGATGGATGGATGGATGGATGGATGGGTGGTCCGTCCGTCCGTCCGTATGGATGGATGGATGGATGGATGGATGGATGGACGGACGGACGGACGGACGGACGTACGGACGGACGGACGGACGGACGGACGGACGGACGGATGGATGGATGGATGGATGGTCCGTCCGCCCGTCCGTCCGTCCGTCCGTCGCCCATGCTATAGGGGCTTTATCCGTGACTGCAGCAGGCGCCCCTGGCGGCGGCTCGGCAGGTTTCGGCCAGGCACGCCCCGGCAAGTGTGGAGGCGCAGCTTGGCCGTGACGTCACCGGGGAAATAAAGCTCCGAGCCGCCGCGACGGCGGCAGAACTGTCTGTCTGTTCAACCTCGAGGAAAGGCTCACTCGTGTATTTAGCACTAAACGACTGCACGCAAAAGTGGTCAAGGATTTCTTCCTTCTAGCACCCAGTGTGCTACAAATTGGCTGCAGGGAGCATTCCACTGTTCTAACAGGATCGGTGGATAGGTTTTACTAAACGTTGGTTTTACTGCATCACACATGTTCACTTTTTGCTCAATGAGTTAAACGAGTGTGCTACTGACAGTGTGGCTGTGTGCGATGGTGAGTACCTAGAACGCACGTAAGAGTGTCACAATATTAATCTTTTCGGTGTTAATGTAAAGTTTCCGCGACAGCATGAGACCGAAGGATGCAGGCGAAGCTGTATCGATAGTTGTCTGCGTTAGCTATGCTTTTTTTGTCACTTACAATAAACTGCTACTGGCGAGAGTTTTTTCTACTTGCGGCGCGGTATCCAGTAGCTATGGAATTGCGGTGCTGAGCTCGATGTCGCGGGTACAATCCCGGCCACGGTGGCCGCATGTCGATGGGGGCGAAATCCAAAACTCTCGTGCAGTTAGATTAGGTGCACGTTCAAGGAACACAGGTGGTCAAAATTAATCCGGAGTCCCTTCACTACGGCATGCTTCGTAATCATATCGTGGTTGTGGCACGATAGACACCGAAATTTAGCTTTAATTTCAATTTTGGAATTGCTTAGGCCCACTTTCGTACCATGGCGGTGAAAGCTAACGTGAATCAACGAGATACGTCTTGACGCCTTAAGGTAAACGTGTGCGTCGTCGTTATTTAAGGTCGCTGCACGGGTTTGACATTCTGGCAGATCCGGTGCACTTTCGCATTCTGTGAAAACACTTATTTGTTATGTTCTTTGTATCGACCTCAACTTTCACGGAAAGATGAGCCAACGCCTCTTACTTGTCTTTCGAAGCCAGCTTTAGCTGAACTTTAGTGGGTGAGAACAATACCTAAACTGTCCTCCGTGACGCTTTTCGTTCGTAAAAGGTCGGATCGTGCGTCTAATGTCAAGCGGTGTGTGTTTAGCCTGATGTTTACGCAGTGCGAGCTTTGGAGTTGAAAACTTCAGGCATGAAATTGTTGTCTCTCTCTCTCTCTCTCTCTCACACACACACACACACACACACACACACACACACACACACACACACACACACACACACACACACACACACACACACACACACACACACACACACACACACGCACGCACGCACGCACGCACGCACACACACCCGCACACACACACCCCCGCACACTACCAAAAAGAAATAATCTCAAAATAGAATAAATAACGCGTGACATACATGTTATTATTTGTTTAAATTGACAGTTTTGCCCGAAAGGCGGAACATTGGCCGTGATAGCAACGTTTTCGATGCGCGCTCGAATGCTGTTCCAACTAAGGGGACTCCCGCTGGGCAGAAGGAGCAGCGTCCTGGCAACAACGCTGGTTTGATGAGCACCGGCCGTCGCACGCCAATGGTGCGCAACTTCAGACCAGGCGTCGGCGATAGTCAACGACCACTGCAATTCCATATACCGTTCGCTTGGTGTTCCATTCCGTTCAGGCCAGCACATGGCAGCAGCTCAGCAGGAACGCTGTAGCGTCTGTGCGCAGAACGCTTATGCCAGGCACAACCCTGCCCTGGCTCAGCCACCTAAGCGATTGAGCCGAGTGTTCACCATAAGTCCACTTCGCTTTTTTGCAGCAAAGAACACGTATCGCTCATGGCGGAACGACGTTCTACTTTGATAAGAGCGTTGCGCACCAGATACCATGGATTGATTTAATAACTTTTATTTAGAAGATACCATGGGACAATAAATTTTGTGCTGAATGCTGCGTATACGTTTGGATAGAAGTCGATAAAAGCCAACTTACGATGGCACATAATTTCATTTTAGGTGCTGTATATCGATCACCCTAAGCGTCTTATTATGAACACTCCTGTAAAGATCTCAACATTATATTCCAAATGATTTTTTGAACAATACTGCTGATGTAATCATTATCGGGGATTTTAACATTGATTTATCATATGTAAACGCTCCGTGTTCTGCTGCGAGTATGTATCGTGTTTCACAAGTTACAGATTTTCTAGTCTTGTTCCCACACCGACGCGTTTTACTAATCATATCATCACAATTAATGATAATGCGTTGTGTAATAATTCCGTTTGTAGTTGCTCATTTGTTTTATGTGCAGTAATTACCGATTATTACCCTGTTTCTTTTATTCTTTCTAACTGTATTACGCCCAGGCCGAAATATGTCAGTCGGACTGCATTTTACTCGTATTAATTGGTTAATAGTGTGTGTGCTATTGATTAGAGCCTGTGCTGGAGTCTCGTAGCTCGAATAAGGCCTACAATAGTTTTATTAAATTGTTTTCCCAGGTAGTAACTTCCGCATCAATCACTTCTTTTTTTTTCAAGCTTAAACTTTTCGATACCCATGGTTAACCTACTTACTTTTACGCTGAATTAAAAAAAAACGTATAACATGCTCAGAAAACATTAAATACTCTTCCACTTTGAATGGTACCCTACAAGCTGCCAAGAAAGCACACGCGTACTTTAGCAAACAAATCGTCCGTAATGGAAATTACTCGAGAAAGAACTGTTATTTTCTGAATAAATGCTTTGGCAGGGAAAAGAGGTCAGTGGTAGCCGAAAAAATTATTTATAACAACATTTCGTGTGGATCACCAGACACTATCGATGAACTTTTAGCAATCATTTTTCTTCACCAGCAAAACCAAGGAAAATAGAGTACGAGGGGATTTGCATAAGGTCGCCAACCCGGCGCTGCAATCGCTGGTTTTCAACCGCCATTGTGAGGGATAGACACGAGCATAGCGCCTGCCCCACTCCATTCTTGTACGGGGTTTGTTCTGAAGGGAAGGATACTGAGTATAGAAAATATACTTTATTTGACAAAATCTTTCCGTAGACCTAGTATGCACCAAAATAACAACCTTGGGCATCGACACAGCGAGCCCACAGAGTTTCTCACTGCTTGTAGGCGTCTTTTAATCTGGGATCTCCTAGAGCGCCTTCGTTGACGTCTGCCACGGTGTCGTATCGATGTCCTTTGAACGCGCGTGGGCAACTACACATGGCTAGTCATCAGTTCTTTGCACTCATGAGCTACAGCAACGTCGTAATGAGCTGCTTCACTCGCCTAAAGTCGTGTAGGCGACAGCAGTCAGGTTTGTTGAACCAAGAATAAGATGCCAGACTGTGGTAGCTGCGACAAGTTGACCCGATCAGGATGAGTGCTGTAGCCTTCGCGAGGCCACACTTGGAAGGTGCGGGATCGCTACATCAGTACAGAAGATATCGCTTCTGGCTCTGCTATCCTCTTTTAAAGCGACACCTTTAAGGGCCCCGTCACGTAGAAAATCCGGCGTTAACCATGAGCGAGTATTTTCTACTAATCACAGCACGGCGCGAGCGGCGTTCATACCAATAACAGAGCGGCGCTCGCCGCTTGGTTCCTTGCAGCACCGCCATATGGCGCTCGCCTCCGCGCATCCGCGGCAGCGGCGCCACCAACCGTGCGGGAAAAAAAGAACAAGAAAGCTCGCCTTCGTGCATAGCGTTCGCCGTAAGCGCTTCCCGGTAAATATTACGATTGCGTAAGCTGCACTTGCCGATAAGCGTCACACCCTTAAATGCTATCGCGTTCTACTCTTAAAGGGCCCCTAAACCACCTCAAATATTTTTGAACATTACAAGTAAAGACGCGCATCGAGTTCAGAATGCCGTTACGATCAACGATGTCAAACGCTGCAGCGCTGCGCTAGGGTGCCTCGATGCCCAGCGCCGCCGTCCAGGGTGGAGACAACCCCGCTGGCGCCGCCATATTGAGTCACACGAGCTGAGACTCGGCTACGCTTGCGTTCATAAATAGTGTTACTCGCGGCGCACTTCCAAGTGCTTTGCCTTGATGAGGATTTTTTTATCGGTATCGCATCTGCACATCTTTATAACCAATAGCCGTTAACTCGTCGAAGGTCCAAGACGTAAATGTATGGCGCCGGGAACATGTCCCAAGTTGCCTTATTCAATTTACATTTAACATGCCGTGTGTATGTTTGAAATACGCACAATTTTCTTTTTGCGCTTCGATGCTTGGTATATAAGGTTTGCGACCCCCTGTGTGTGGAAGTTTTTCTTTTTCGCTGTTGTATTTTGGTTTACACGTCACGCCTCCTTTACCATAGCCAGCCACTCGCGCACGGCGGTTAGTTTCCCTTAAGTTGCGCGTGCTCTTCGCGTTCGTTGCAATTATTTGACGATATCTACGCGCAATTTTGCTTTTTTTTGCCCGCAAAACTGTGTGCTGACAGGATTAAGCTGGTGTAAAAATAACTGCGATGTGAATATAAGGTTTAGTTAGTGCTGTAGAGAAACATGTAACGTAACTTGTCTGTGTCAATCTTGCGCAGTACACACAAGAAACCAAACGATGCACAAAATACATTTACTTATAATGTCTAGTACAATCAATCATGAAAGAGATATGTACATGAAAAATTATATGTACTGTGTGGCGCCTGAAGGTTATGTTGAAAGACGAGATAAAAAAAATTCGCAAGGTAGGCTCGACACACAATTCGGGATAGTGAGAGTTTTTTAAAATTTATTCATTACATGGGGGGGGGGGGGTCAAGTGAGTACATCAACCTTATTACACACAATATAAATCGAAAACAAGAATGCAAACAAGAAAACGCAACCGCGGGTAATATTAATCAAGATATCCAGCCAGAACACATCAGCTACCATCGAATACGTCGCATCAGCCAACGACATCGATGGCGAGTACAGAACATTTTATAAATAACCATTAGAACACTGATAACTACATTGAAAAAATAAACAACACTGCATACATATCGCGTACAAAAAACCGTAAATGAAACTAAGACAGTCAAATACAGATTAGCAATGTTTTTCACTTCGAAAATATAGTCCATGATGATGTAGGGCTGTTGACTTTAACAGACGGCGCCCATCCTGTCGATTTCCCTCGTACTGGTCCTCTTCAAAGTGTTTCTAAGTACAAGTAAAACAACAAAAGTGATTATTGATATGAAAAGTTGCCTTGTAAATACAGAGAACCCCTTACAGTGCTTAAAAATAAATTTTCGCAGAAGTAATGCTGTATTACCTCGCTTCACACGTTTCGAAGAAATGCACAGGCTAAAACAGACACCATGCCAGAAAGCGCCGAAACATTTTGGTCCCATGATGCCCCTTAACTCTACTACACCTGGGAATACCGTGCACAGGCATTTAAAGACCGTCACAGTACCCACTACGATCGGGAATGAGCACGAATGACCATCGGCTTACGAGCACCACGCTACAAATATATTCGTCTAAAAAATCAGCTATATAACGTAACAACCTGAGACGCAAGATATCTGCTGAGAATAGAGAAAATCACAATGCTTCGCTTGCCACGTACACAACAGCCGCTCTCCCCAGAAGAAGCACTGCGTTCTTTAGTCCCAAATAACCAGTAGCGAAAAAAGAAACTGAGGGGAAAAAAAAAGAAACAAGAGACACACGATGTGTGCTTCCCGTGAAAAAGTAAAATAGGTGGTTTACATGACGATTTGTAGCTAATGTAAGGCTATTTCGCGGCGAAGCATTTTCGTCAGTTCTTAAAATAAGGGTACTACTCGCATAGACTGCGCTGATCAAAACGGCAAAAGCCTATGCGACGCGCGCTCGCAAACCATAGGCTACTCAGCATCGGTGCAGTGTTTAGTTCGTGAGCGAACGTAGGTACGTGAGCGAGGATCAGAGAATACTTTCTTATTTATGAAAAACACGATGCGATAGTCTAAACTTTCTTGACACTTACCTCGCAAGTGTAGGAGCTATCCGTTGCCTTCCAGTGATACCGCTTTACTTGAGCTTCCCATCTCTTCCTTCGCTCTGGGTCCCGGGGGAAGCGTAAACAACGAAGCCCTTTACGCGTCGATCCGGTGCACTTGGGAACACAACAGCCCGTCATGTCGACTCGATGCACTTGACAAGCTTGTCATTCATGCGGCTGAACACTGTCCAGCAAGTAGGAGCGTCAGCGAAGCATCCGCGCGCACTGTGTCTCGAACTAAGCACCGGCACCAAGCACTCGCAACCGCTCGCTGTGACTCAAGATGGCGTCGCAGCGAGAAAGCGGCGGCGCGGGTGCGGTCAAAGGATGGCACCACTACGGTGGCTAGATGGGTAGGTGTGCCGACCGGCGCCTCTGGAGCGTAGTTCACCACTTCTCCGCGTCATGACGCAAAATTGGCGCTGCGGTCAGTAGAACGGTTCCGCAGCGCGCGTCGTCTGCTACAGGGGGCTGGCGGACTGGCGGCGAGCAAAAAAAATAAAGCCCGTATTGGAATAGTTGTATGTCGTCTGTTCGTGTCAGTTTCAAAGGTGAAGAGCTCCGCATCTCTCGTACTGTTTGTAAGTTCCTAAGCGATGTGGAATGTTCCAGGTGAGAAAAATGACCGGCGAGATTGGCGGCGGCGTTGCTCCACCAAAGAAGACCACCAAGGAGACCTACTGCTTCGCTCCAAACTGCAAGTCGGGCTCTAAATTTGTGTGAAAGACAGCGGAATTGTTCCGCTGTCTGACAGCGGAAATGTTCGCCCCGAGCTGCTCAGTAGCTTGCTCAGTATCGGTACGATGGCTAGATTGTATCGGCGACGTTATTGAGCAAGCGGTACACCGAAAAGCGTACGTCCATGAGCTCCTCGACGTTGGAAATTTGTAAGCCGCACATGAGGTGCTCAGCGCCTGCGACATCGAGCACCGCTGCGCTGCTACAGGGAAAAGAAAAGTGATTCTAGGCTGATATTCTATATAGCAGGCTATGTAGCAAGGAAGTCCCTGCAAAGAACCAAGTGCTCCGATTGCTCAGGGACTTTACTGAATTCTACAGAATGAGTAGGTCAGGGCTGTTGCTCCCTTCTGAAGCACTAAAAAACTGGTAGCATCGCTCGAAGACGCCTTCAAGCTGTGCTTCAGTTTAAATGAGTTACGAAGGAACAGTGTATCGCCGACTTTGCATCCTTTCTGCAGCTGAATCCCCCGAATTTGATCGGCTGTAAGCGGCACAAGAACAAGCTCACAAACGATGTTGTGAAGTTCTATTCAATTACACGCCTTTACTTTCTTGTCAAGGGCAATAACATGGCGCGCGAAAGCAACAGGGAGAAGAAGAATCACCTGAAGTGGAGGCGTGTGCTGTGAATAATGTTATGATGTGGTGGACCAACGTTGCGGCCTTGTTGGCGCTAGGCTATTTATGTTGGTGCGTCAAGTTATGAGAGCGTTTCTTGTATTTTAAATATATTCATGAATCTAGCCCAAGACATATTGCTTTATTTTATTGCAACCAAACAGTGAACCATATGCACTTACCAACACAATTCGTCTAGTAACAATTTAAATACCGCAACTGAGGCAGCAATAAACACCAATAGCTGGATTTCTCGAAATTGAAACTTTAGAACTCACTAAATATCACGTAAACACGTTTCCATATACCGTATAAAAGCACTGCAGTTTTGCTTTATGCATGAAAAAAATGCATCTACGTCTTTAATGCAATGGGCTGGAGCGCCGCATTTGTACCAGTAAATATATGTGACCCATCGCCAAGCTAGAAAATTTACTTGAGCATATCGTGTCTTCTGAGTAGACGACAGTAACAAATTCCCCATTCTGGCTTTGCTTACTCTGCTCGAAACGCCATTGTATAACGCGTACTTCAAAGCTAGAGCAGAGGCAGCGATACTATCAAACACGCTGCTCGTCTACACAGCGCAGCCGACGTTGCGCGCAGCTCAGCCGTTCTACTGTCCGCAGCGCCACTTCTGCGTCATGATGTGGAGAAGGGGTGAACTACGCTCGGTCGGCACACCTAGCCACCGTAGCACCACCCTGAACGGCGGCGCTGGCATAGAGGCACCCTACGCGCTGCGGGCGCGCCACACACGAAAAAAGGCCGTTCTCCTCTCCTGACCTTTCCGGTATCCCCAGCAGTAGTCACGATGTCACCAGGGTGCATCTGCTGATGCCAACGGTGGTGACGATGTCCATTGGTCGAACAAGAACCTACGACTTCCGGTTTGTCTGCTAGCAGGTAGGCGCGCTCCCTGCTATTCCTCGTTACGGTGGCTCGCTTGTGCGCCCTTGCGAATCGGTAATTACAGCCGGCAACGCAAGTGCCCAATCGCTCGCATTCCAACACAGTCGTGCTTAGCGATCTGAATAGCTGCGCGAACAGAGTCCGACGGTGTTGGCCTTTCTACGTGCACTGTAAGAAATTCGCCGTAGCTTTTACAGTGAAAGTACCAGCAGCTGATGCTGCCAAACATTTACAGTTAAAAGATGTGACCCGTATTTCAAGTATACGGCATGCATGCCGTCTATATAACGATATCCCGTTGAAAAAGATCTAGCCACTGTTTTTTTTTTTACTCCACAGTCTTTTTTTAGTAAAAATAAACCGCAACCTGTAAAATCTACGCTGCACCAATTTTGTGTTTTCTAGCCTTTACGCCGTTAAATATAGTGTAAAACTTGGGCAGCAACGTTTTCTCATTTTGTAGCCTACTGTAAAATATGGAGTGCGCTGCGAAACATGCATACCAATATTTTCTGGCTTCTAACCTTTAGGCCGTAATATATGACGTGGCCTGTGAAATGAGCCCACCCACATCTGTCTGGTTTTCTAACCTTTTCAGAGCAATATGAAGGCTATAATAACTTCTTTTACGTAGGTAGCTATCTACTCATACTCGTGGAAAGGAAGCCATGCAGATTTGTCAATTTAGGTCATTTGTAATGTATACAAAAGATATTCTCGATCTTCATGCCCACGCTATTTCATGGTGAATAATTCATTTAATCTGATTTACACAGGAGCAACGCTGCTGCTTTTCTACTATGCAGGTGCCTATGACATTCAGACAAAGCCTAAACACTGCATGCATGGATTAGGCCACCGCTGTAAAATGTGAAGTGTAAATATTCTATACAAGAAGACAATGCAGTAGAAATTGCCAATACTGCTATTTACTAAGTTCTCCACACACCTGGATTCGGCATTTGGCATATCTCCATTCCAGACAAAAGAAATAACTTTATAATAATCACTTTCTAATATTTTGATCCATCTTGTACTTTCGTCAGTCTTCAAACATCTGTAAAAAAGGGACAAAAACGGTAAGAATAGAATAGTTGTGTGCTTCATGGAGACACTTTATGACACTACCTATGAAGTGACTTTCAGGCTATAGAGGTTTCAATTACAGTACGCAGGCCGTTAGTATATGATGAGCGGCCACAGCACAATACAGCATTGAGAGAGCAGAGTGATTTCAGACATTGAACTTATCTCACGACCCCTTATATAGAAGAAGGAATTGGTTATAAAGAGGCAGTTGTCTGAGCACCTCAGTCTGCACTTTACCCCTATCGTCAGCCTAAATATGACCACTCTGAAATAAGGCATTTCCCATTTTCCTTCTGTTAACTGTTACCTACCAGCTGCACCAGCCTCAAACCTCTAGATTTAATAATTTCAACTCACCATATCCTTTTCGTCACCAATACAACACTTGCTCTTGCTTCGAATCCACAACTTAACATTAATTGATGATCTTCTTCTATTTTATTACACTTATTAACGCACTGCCCATGCATATATTTTTTTCTTGGTTTCAGCAATTATTTAATTACTGGGGTTTATTTCATAGTTAATTCAGTTCTCTTCGTGCCCTTCCATGTTAATCTTTAATTTATCTCAACCCCATTCATTATCCCCTGACTTCTGCCCTATAGGTGAGTAGTGGTAAGATATAGCTTTTGCAAGCTTTCGTCCGGACAGATACTGGCAAGCTGCTACTCTGAGTACCGGAGAAAGATTTTCCACCCAATTCTTAGCTTCTTAATTATCTCACTCTTATGGGCTGGGTTAATGGTAACTGCATGCCAATGTAAATATATTTATTTACCAGTCCTATTGTTTCACATCCTATGGTTAACTGATGTTCTGTTCTCTACCAGTTGAACTTTGCGTTTTCTTCCAAGTAATTGTTAGGCCCACCCTAGCTACTGCTTCACTTTGTTTTATTTCTCTATCTTCCTCTGGAGTTGTCTTGTGATTCAATTAATAAGACAGTGTCATCACAAAATTGCAAATCACTAAAGCATTCACTATTAACTTTTATTTCAAAACCTCTGCAATTCCAGTTCTCTGATGCCTCCTGTAAGCATACAATCAATAGCATTGCAGACGTAGTGTCTCCATGCCTGACACCTTTGCTAATTGCAATTTTACCGCTTTTACCAAGGGGGACTAAGCTTGGGGCACAATTAGAATAGATATTTGACATATGCCTCATATGCAGTCTAGTTGCAAAACGATGGCCCCCTATTTACTATGCATGGAATCGACAAAAAATTTTGCCTCCTAAACAAGTAACGCAGCTTCTCTCAGGTCGCTGTAACATCAACTACTGTCAATTTCTGATTCGTGGAATGAAAAAATAAGTAGGTGGACTGAAGCTAACAAGACCGTGTGAAATAAAATTTAACAATAATAACTATGCAGATGACAAAGTAATCAATACATTCATCACGGATTTAACTGTACAAAAGCCATAAGGAGAATGTCCAAGAACAAAATGGCACAGACTTAGTTTATGCCTCACGGATATGTTCCTCCAAGCCAACATTTCCCTTTCTGTAAGTAAAGGTGTCTTCATATCCACATTGACCTGCAAAAATAGTTTTAGGCTAAGTACTTGCAACATTGTGCAATCATACAGAACTCCTAAAAAGTGAACAAGTTGCATCTCCAGCAGAAGCTACTCGCGCATAGAGCGACACAAGCTGCTCAGAAAATACGTTTAGGCTGTTGCCTCTATTTTTGTGCACTTATAAAGCAAGATTTAACAAGTAGTTTTAACATCTCAAATTCACTTGCTCTAGCAGTAGGACGGAAAACTGCCATGGTCCATTGTATTCAATACTTCCACCTAAGGAAAATGCAGTCAAGAATTGTGCTACTTACCTAAACGTTCCATTCAGACTCCATGGTTTTTTTTTGTCAGACTGGCAACATTTGAGTTCACTTTCCTTGCGTTTTCTTAGTCTTGTTCCCATAATCTGGGTTGCTACCAAAAAGTGTCCTGTACCAGGAGAAGAAAAAGAAAAGACAATGCTAGATATAGCAGTAATGAAGCTACTCTTGAGCTTGTACCTAGATTCGTTGTAATTTCCAAAATACATCGCAGAAGTTATACAGGCTCTAAATGTTGAAATTAGATGTCTCAAGGCTATCCATCAATGTCGCTTATAAAGATATTACTCCTTAATTCTTAGAAATCACCCAGTGTAGCATAAATGTTAATCCCTAATCTGTAACGAAGTTTCTTGTTTCAAAACTTTTAAGACAGCGCTGGACCAAACACGTGAAAACCAAGTCATCGACTGGATGAAGTACGGAGCTATGATCATCACGCTTTCCTATGCTTCCTGAGGATGCCCGAGACAAGCATAAGTAACAAATTCATGACAGCAAAGAAAATGCACGCAAGGGATTTTTCGAGAACAGGCATTTACACCATAATGACAAGCATAGCCTGAGTCTCAGATTCAAATTCTGCATGCAAACATAGTACCCTACAGTGACGATGACAACGATTTGATATTGAATACCATAAGGAATACGTGACATCATGCACAGCTGATGGGCGTTGGTTTAGCTGATGAGCGTTGGGTTTAGCGGCGTCAGCTGAATCATCTTCGGTTCTCCGGATTGCTGTCCAGCGCGACACGTACCCTGCTACCTCGTGCCGTGGTTTGTGATTGCCATCTCATCTGGAACAATCAGCACTACACCGGTGCAGTTGCTGCTCGTCGCTTGCAGCGCCCCCAAGTCAGCTGTCCTGTAAAAAGGATCAGCCACGCCGACCGAGCGGGATTTGCAGCCCAAAGCTTCGAGCTAATAGTGTGCTGTTTTTCTAGGTGAGTGTGTAGCAACGTGCCCCTTGATAGTTTTCTTCTCTCGCTGACTGGCTGCAATTCCCCATTGTGTCCACAGTCATTGATTGATTAGTTATGGGTACTGATTTGTGCACTTATACCGCGCCCACATTGACTGTTTCGTTCAACCGAGAAAAATTGCGGATCCACGTAGCCTTGTATGGCTCCGATCGAGTTCGTTTGGTCGTCGTTACTTTGTGGGCGGTCGCCTAGTGCTTGTATTTTTTTCGCTTGCTCATTTACTCATTTGTGCGGGTGACGTTGAGGTAAATCCGGGTCCGGATAAGGTTGATCAACTTGTGACATTGGTGAAGGAACTGACAGTGTCGAACGATCGATTTCACAAGGAAGTGACGAATAAACTTAAAGACACCCACACTACTGTGACAGACGTGAAAAGGCGGCTCTCCAAAATTGAGGAACGACTTGAGACTGTTGACAACCTAAGTGAAAGTGTTACAGCTGTCGGCTCTGTTCTTCAAGAATCTCAAGTGCAGTTGAAGAGCATCGAGCATAAACAGACGACTCAACAAGCAAATATCGTAGTGGATGACCTGAATAATCTAATGAGGCGAAACAACCTCGTATTCAAGGGTATTCCTGAACAGACTACTGGAAAGTGGAGCGATACGGAAAAACTGATTTCTGAATTTGTCACGACAAACCTGGGCATTCAACCAGGTGAAATAGAGCGAGCTCATCGAGTCGGGCAACGTAAACCCGATCGCACTCGGCCTGTTGTGGTGAAATTTCTGAACTTCAAAGATAAAAACAATATCCTGAAAAGCGCTTTCAAACTAAAAGACCTGGTAAACCCCCGCGTCTGGATCGAGGAAGATTTTTCACCGCGAATGCAACTGATCAGGAAAACGCTCCGTGATTTCGCGCGTGCGAAACGCCTGCAGAACGAGAAATATAAACTGCAGTTTGAAAAGCTTATAATGGGTAACGGTATTTTCACGGTCGACCCTTCAAGCAATGAAGTGGTCCCCATTCCTAGACACGCAGCTCCGACGAATGGCAACTGACGTCTCAACGCTGCAGAAAATGAAAAGCTGTCCATAATTCTGGCAAACTTTAGAAGTCTTTTCAGAAAACAGGATCACCTTTGTGCGCTTGTCGAGTCCTGCTCTGCTGATATTATATTGGGAACAGAGACATGGCTGTCGTGCGATGTGTCCGACAAAGAATTATCTTTTTCTAAAAACTTTGTTTTGTTTCGAAAAGACAGGATTGAAACGCGAGGCGGTGGTGTTATAATTGCAGTAAACAAAAAATTCCAAGCGCGCCTACTTGACACGGGTTCCGGTATTGAAATTTTGTGGGTCATGCTCCAGTTTTCATGTGTAACTTGTGCCATTGGGGTTTGTTACCGTCCGCCTGACTCACAGGACACATTTATTAAATTGCTAAACGAGTCATTAACCTTTGTGTGTAACAAATTTCCTGGCTCACCAATTATTCTTGCGGGTGACTTTAATTACCCTGGAATTAACTGACGGACGGGCACAGCCGAAAGCGGCCCAAGGAAAGTTGAATGTAAAAATTTTCTCGATATGATTTGTACATACGGATTAAGCCAAATGGTTTCCTTGCCAACAAGGGGGGATGCTATCTTGGATCTTGTGCTGACCACTGAACCCGTCAACGTGTGTGTTCATGTGTTAGATTGCATCAGTGATCACAATGTCCTCCATTGTGAATACGAGCTAAAGCGTAAAAAAAGAGTACAAGAAAAGAAAACAATTTATGATTATGCGCGCGCAAATGTCGAAATGATCAACAGCGAGCTCTCGTCTTTTTGTGGTGAATTCCTGAGTGGCATGCATGATCGTGATAGCAATGATAACTGGACGATTGTTTGTGGCAAGCTGACTGAACTTAAAGAAAAGTACATTCCAAAAATGCAAATAACTCTGTCTACTGGAAGCGCGTGGTTCACCTCTCATGTAAGGCGCTGTATTAATAAAAGAAACGCTCTTACTCAAAAGCTAAGATGTCGACATATGATGATGCCTGGAAGTGCTATTGGGAACAGTCAAAGTTATGCAAAATCGAAATTGAAGCAGCTAAAGACAAATTTTTAACCATGATATTTCCAGCATGTTAGCAAACAACACAAAAAAATTCTGGAAAGTAATAAACCCCAAACCGTCATCATCCTGCTTCATATCCATAACGAAAGACAACGAGTTCCTTCCACCATCAGAGGTCGCTACTGCATTAAGTTCTTTCTTTCGTTCTGTTTTCACAAGTTAACTTCCTGTTCCCGCCAATATTGACGTCGGTTCTGTTACCTTCATCATGAATGATATCATAATCACTCAGAAGGGCATAGAAGCTGCTATTGATCGTCTTTCTAACAGCTCGGCTCCCGGTCCAGACGGAATCTGTTCAAAACTATTAAAAATAACTAAACCAGTGATATCCCGCATCTTCGCTTGTCTTTTTCAACAATCTACTGATTCAGGATGCGTACCTGACGGATGGAAAATAGCTAAAATAATTCCAATCTTCAAGTCCGGTGACCCTTTATCTGTCTATAACTACAGACCCATTTCACTGACCAGCATTCCATGTAAACTACTAGAACACATTATTTCATCAGCAATTATGAAATACCTAACAGAGCACAATCTTCTTTTCATTAACCAACATGGGTGTCAGCAGGGTCGTTCATGCGAGACGCAGTTATTCGAGCTAGTCTCCGACTTATACCAAGCTATTAATGACTCATCACAAGTAGACGCCATATTTATTGATTTTGCGAAGGCGTTTGACAAGTTAGCTCATAACCGTTTATTAATGAAACTTCGCTGTTTTAATATAAATAGTAGGACCACTAATTGGATTAGCAACGTTTTAACTAACCGGTACCAATTTGTAACTGCTAATGAATTTTCTTCTCCGCGATCCCTAGTTAAATCAGGGGTGCCGCAGGGCTCTGTATTGGGACCTATTTTATTCCTGCTTTACGTTAACGACATCAACAGTAACATTAAATCCACAGTTAGACTATTTGCAGATGATTGTGTAATTTATAGACGAATAACTAACCCTTCCGACGCTGACACTTTGCAATCTGACCTCGCGAAAATTACGGACTGGTGTCGAAAGTGGCAAATGGAAATAAATGTTTCAAAAACTAAGGCTATTGCTTTCACTAGAGCTTCTAACCTGCAGCTAACCGATTACTCGATGAACGGCATTGATATTGCTCATGCTGACACAATAAAATACTTAGGAATTCATTTTTCTTCAAACGTTTCGTGGAATCGACACATCCATGCGATTACTAGCAGCGCGTGCAAAAACCCTTGGCTACATCAGGCGTAACCTTTACTCGGCAAACCAGTCCACTAAATTATTAGCGTATACGACGCTGGTTCGTTCAAAAATGGAGTACGCGTCTTTTATTTGGAACCCGCATCAGTCGTACCTCATAAACAAGCTCGAGTCAGTCCAAAACAAAACAGCCCGCTTTATTACAAAAAAATTACTCACGAACGTCCAGCATCACCAACATTAAAAATTCTCTAAATCTTCCCTCTCTAGAAAATCGTAGACTCATAGCACTTCTTTCCCATTTTCACAGGCTTTATCACTGCAGGTCGTCTTTCAGCGCATGCCACATCAGGCCCGCCCATCGTATCTTCCCGCGCCTTGATCATCCCTTTAAAGTGCAGCCCGTTCTGGCGCGCACTAACTTCTTAAGTCATTCGCCTCTCTTTCTCGCAGTATACCACTGGAATAAGTTACCAAATGAAATAGTATCCATTCTAAGTCATGATGATTTCCTAGCAAAACTAAAAGACTATTTTAAAGTACACACATAGGCTTTTCTTGCGCAATCGTTCAAGGCGCCATTGTGGTCTAGGGCTTTTTTTTGTCACTTCATTTTTTTCATCAACATATTTTGATGCTCCTTGCGCACTTGGCTTTGTTTTAGGTGAGCACCAAGTTCCTTGTACTGCTTATTTTCTTCTTCTTATTATTATTATTTCACATGTATTTATATTTTTTTATTGTTACATGCTGTATTTGCTGCTGTCTGTACCTATGTTAACAAGGATTTTTCTTTTGAATTACTCATTCTAAGTAACCTTGATGTTGTGCTACACCCCTTTTAATGGCTATAGGTGTCTTGAAAGTTTAGGATGTGTTCTTGTAACAGCTTTTACGGTTTCTCTTTGATCTTTCTTTCCATTTGTGTTCTTGTTTTTATTTTAACATGCATTACCTGTTTGAATGCGTCTACTGTTACTTATTGATATATTGTACCATCCCTATGTAATGCCCTACGGGCCTTTAGGGTACTTGAATAAAAAAAACACTTCCCATAGCTCAACGCTGCTTCAGGGCAAGCATCTGTCAATGCAATCAATGAAATAAGCTTTGTGTGAAGCTCAGGTAACTACACACAAAAGTCCTCAAAAGCAGGCACCACTCGATGACTTGATCCGTGGAGCAAAAGGAAGCCCTGCGAAAACGCAAGAACACTATGTATCCTAAGTGCGACAAGGATACTCAGCAAGGATACTGTGATTTCGTTCGCTTAAACCACGGTGGAGTGCAGCACAATAGCGGCGCACCGTGGCTTTTTTTCTCTGTAATTCACGGACCTTGCTACTTTCGAAGTTGGCAAAAATATAAACATGAAGCTGGCTAATACATTACTGAATGACGTTTATTAGGTCACTGCTCAACATGGGTTCAAAATTCTGCTTTTAACAAGTTAGGCAAATTAATCTAGATTAAAATGAAACCATTGCTGAAAAAAAAACATTTCTGAGGAGCGCAAGGATACTTTCAAGAATACATAGTTTTCACCGGTGTCATAGCAGCCGCTATCTTTGGGTACAGAAAGCGCAACGAAAGCTTAGGGGTCTTGCTAATCAGCTTATCGCCAACCAGTTCCCGAGTACCCAGCGGAAGCTGGCCACCGTACCCAAAAATGGCGCCCATGACGTTACGTGAAAACTAACAGGATTCACTAGCATGTCGCTAATACTTGATATTTTTAGCCCGTAATTGGTCCGAGTTATCTGGGCCCAACCGTCTATATATATATATACATCCAAAGCATACACAAAAGACGTTCGTGTGCTAACCGCCATGAGATTGAATCGACAGCGGCAACAGCAATTTGATTGTAGAGAAATCATGCCGTACACCAGTATTTATTTAAAATACCTTACATGCCCATTTAAGGGCATTGGGTAAGGGGGGACACAGAGTAAGTGTTTCAACAGGAGTAAACAATATAAATATTAATACAGGCAGTCACAAGATGGGTAAAGCAAAGTTCCAAAAATGTTTGTCTAGGCTAAGCTTCAGACACCGTAAACACATTAATATACTCTTAAACACAAAAAATACAAGCATGAAAAACAGGGAAGGAAAGCAGGTCAATAACATCCTTATGCAATGTTTCTACAGGAAGCTTTGCAATTCTTCGCGAAAGGCTTCATGATTTGTTAAGCACGCAATGTTATCAGGAAGACTGTTCCACACGGTTATGGAACGTGGCAGCGCTGATGCGTTAAATGACAGTGTATTGCCAAATATGCGCATGAAACCAAGGTAAATATACCTGGTAGCGAAGCTTCCGACAGATGGATGGATGGATGGATGGATGGATGGATGGATGGATGGATGGATGGATGGATGGATGGACGGACGGACGGACGGACGGACGGACGGACGGACGGACGGACGGACGGACGGACGGACGGATGGACGGATGGATGGATGCATGAGGCTGAACCCTTTAAATCGGGTGGTGGCATACGCCACCTAGCCATGACTATTAACATATTTTGTACTGTGTGGTGGGTGAAATTTCACCCCTGCCTTGATTTTATCCACCAATCAGATAACCTCCGTTTGGTTATTTCTACCCGCTTAAAGTCTATTTTGCCTTCACTGTCCCTAAACCCCAATGTTTTGAAAAAAAAACACCCCCGTTGCTTTGCGCTGTAGGGTCAAGACCTTTACAGAAAAGTATGAGGTGTTCAGCCGTTTCCTCTTCTTCTCCACACGCACAGCAGAACGTGTCTATACCTTGGTACTTGACTCGGTACATCTTAGTCCGCAATACTCCCGTCCTGGCTTCAAACAACAAAGAGCTTCCCCTAGAATTATCATAGATATTTTCCTTGGCAATTTCTTGCTTGAAAGTTCTGTATGTTCCCAGTGCTGATTTCGTTTGCATCCCTGTTTTCCACAGAACCCTCTCTGTTTCTTTAACCTTTTTCTTAACCGCTGTTTCCTGGTTTGCACCCCTCTCCAGTCCAAATATTTGATTGACAATTTTCTGGTCCGCTTCCTCCATTTTATGTCAACATTCCTCATGTACAAATAACTGAAAAATTCATGCGGCTTAGCGCCATCTGTGTGAGGAGGGAACACTTCCGGCGGAAGAAAAAATAACTTGACGTCATATCCGTTTAGAACACAAGTGACGTCATTTTGATCTCAAAGGCGCGAAATTTGTTTTCGAAGGCCTGCCATTACAGCTGTATATCGTATTCAAATGCCCCGCCATTCGACTTGATGGGTGTTTCGAGCTTTCAGCGCGGAAAGCGATGCAGGAAAAAGTTCAGCCGTACGGGTGTCGAAACCGCTTCACTGAACGGAACATACTTCATTAGGAGGCCGACGAACGGTTTGGGCCTCGAGTGCTCGTCCTTTCTTCGGACGCCAAGACCGTTGGCCAGCGCTATGAGTAAGTGAGTGAAATAACTTTATTGAGGTCCAGAGAAGACGCAGGGGACACCCCGCGCCACCCGGCTAGTCCCGCTGTCCCTCGAAAACAACTGAAGTAAACAAATATCTGGCGGTCGCAACTCACTACTTTTGACTGAACAGGTTAAGAAACAAAGAAACTACCCGCGTCACCAAATTCAAATAAACGTCGACAAGCAAAGCAACACAATATGTGAGGGGGGCGTGAACTTTACGAGCGCGCCTTTCTGTCCACTCCAAGAGCTGCATTGCATTGCAAGTGCAACGCCCGCCGCTATCGGTGGGCGCTCTTGCGTAGGGCGCTGAAAAAAGGTATTATCGATAATGATCAAGTAAAGTAGAGTTATTTTTTCGCCATGCGTATATAAAATCGATTAGGAATTTTATTTTCGTTGAATGAATCAAACTGTGTCTCGCTTTAATTAAAAAAACGCTTTTTTCTTTCCCAATGTTTGTTCCCTCCAAACATCATTATCATCATCATCAACATTATCATCATCAGGCTATTTTATGTCCACTGCAGGACGAAGGCCTCTCCCTGCGATCTCCAATTACCCCTGTCTTGCGCTAGCGTATTCCAACTTGCGCCTGCAAATTTCCTAACTTCATCATCCCATCTGGTTTTCTGCCGACCTCGACTGCGCTTCTCTTGGTTTCCATTCTGTAACCCTAATGGTCCACCGGTTATCCATCCTACGCATTACATGGCCTGCCCAGCTCCATTTCTTCCGCTTAATGTCAACTAGAATATCGGCTATCCCCGTTTGTTCTCTGATCCACACCGCTCTCCGCGCGTGGGGGCGTGGAGTAGAGGTAGAATATCCGGCTTCAAATCTGAAGGTCGTAAGTTCGAATCCTATTCCAGTCCACTACATTTTCAGGCATAGAGTGGTGCCTCACACCGGCAAGAAAAAAAAATAATTGCCGAGAGCTAGTGGGGCTATACTAGTTCAGGTACAACCAAACTAGGAAGGCCCACTAAGCTTCATCAAAAAGTCACTCCCTCACCAGAACAGGAATTGGCCTCCCTGGTGCAGTATTCGGCCACTACCTCCCTCATGACTCCGACAATTAACTCCTCCTCCAAACATAGTCGCGCTTTCATTGCTGCTCCCATAACCACCCTTGCTGATGTCAGTGACAATTCGTTCTGAACTGATTTTCGCCCGAATCTTCGCGACCATTTGGATCGACCTTGATGAAACTATGGCTATTGTTAAGGCGACATGACGTGCGTTCTGGTACTTCAAGGGGCAACACATGAGGTCGATTACCATGAACGCATCTATGGAAAAGGCAAAGAAGACTAATCGCGCGACGAGTTTCAAGTGGCTGGAGCGCAATATCTGCTTTAATCTTAGTTACGCTGCAAGTTCTGTCGTAGTTACTTGTGATGAAGCGCGATGCTCTGTTTTGAATTGATTCTAGCATATCAACTAAATAATTTTCATGTGGTGACCATACTGATGATGCAAATTCTAATTGTGGGCGAACAAAAGTCTGACATGCTAATTTACGAACTGTAGCAGGGGATTTACGCAAATTCCGTCGGAGATAACCCAGAGTTTTTGAAGCTTTTGCGCAGATAGCTGTTATGTGCGTACTCCAGGAAAGATGAGTTGTAAGTTCAATGCCAAGGTACTTATAGGACGATGTCAGAGGTACGCCGGGGTTATTTAGGACGTAAGAAAAGCGAAAGTTTGAATGTTTTCGGGAGAAGGACATAACTTTACATTTATCTGAGTTCAGGGTCATCTGCCATTTACTGCACCAGAAACTGACAAGGTTAAGGTCATTCTGCAATAATAAATGGTCATCAGGTGTTATTATCGTATGGTGTAAGATGCAATCGTCTGCGAAAAGCCTTAACTGCGATGATATATTTTGTGGAAGGTCATTAATGAAAATTAATAAAAGAAGAGGACCAAGGAGACTGCCTTGCGGTGCGCCAGAAGTAACATCAGAAATAAGCAATGAGTGGTTATTAACAACAGTGAACTGCTGCCGCAAGGAGAGAAAGTTTCGGAGCCAAGATAAAGTTAATGAATCCAGTCGGAGCGCGGATAATTTTGAGATGAGGCGACAGTGAACGACACGATCAAATGCTTTCGAAAAATCTAATACACAGTCAGCCTGTTGTTTGTAATTCATGCTGGAATGTAATTCTGTTGTAAATTCGAGCAACTGGGTTTCACAAGATAAGCCTTTTCCGAATCCATCCTGGGTAAAATAAAAAAAGTCGTTTGATTCTAAATGGCGGTAGATATGCGATGCTATGATATGTTCCAGTAGTTTGCAGCAGATGCATGTTAATGAGATGGGACGGTAATTTCGTGGAGAGTACTTGTTATCACCCTTGAATACAGGGATAACCTTTGCAATTTTCCAGTCGAGGGGTAGTTCAGCAGTTGATAAGGATTGCCTAAAAATATGACACAAAATTTGGCTTGAAATTGTAACGGTATTTTTTAGTATTTTTGAGTTGATATTGTCTATACCGGAAGATGTGGATAATTTCAGATTGTTTATTAAAGATGAAATGCCATCTGCTGTAATATCTATTGGTTCCATAAAAGGATATTCAAAGTCGGGAATTATGGGAGCAGCGGAACAGTCTTCCTGTGTAAAAAAAGATGTGAAAAAATTGTTAAACGCTACTGGATAATCAGCGTCAGACAAAGGGCTTTCACCATCATCACGTAGCACAATATTGCGGACAGTGTTACCTGGTGATATAACTTGCCAGAATTTTCTGGGGTTATTGATTAGGAGAGATGGCAGGTCACGTGAGAAATATTTGTCTTTGGCTGCGCATAGCTCTTTGTTGTAAGATTTTAGAAAGTCACTGTATGCCGCCCAAGATGAGGCTTCATTGTCCCTTCTGGCCGCCCGATACAGACGCTTCTTTTTGTTTCTAAATGTTCCAAGGTGCTTAGTAAACCAAGGATTAGACCTGTCATTTGCTATAACGATTTTCGGCACGTAATTTTCTACCAGTGCTGTTAATTTTTGTTTAAAAAGTTCCCAGCTGTCGTTTACCGATCTTGAATTAAAGAATGGCAGAAATTCTTTTTTTTATTTATAGATACTGCGATCTTTTTCAAGATCTTAGCAGGGTGGGAACATACAAGTACACTCATACAAGCATACATTACAAGCAATCTTGCCGACGCTTGAATTCAACATGACAAAATGACAGAATGCAAGCAAAAAGAAGCAAATAAATTATGTGCGACAGAGTCAAGAATGCAGGCGCGCCTGAAAAGGTGATAAAGAATTTAGTGTAACGACTTCGTCAGGAAGTTAATTCTAATCAACTATTGTTCTTGGAACCCGCAGGGGCGTCTGCGTAAGCAGGCGTTTGGTGTGTTGCGACACCACGGACCCGAGCACACGAGGGTCGGACCCTCCCACGCTTAACCGTGCGTGGCTTAGCCGTGTCCGGGGAAAAGGGGATCCTGGGGGTTGAGCCGACGCTGAGTGTTTGGACCTTTAAGGCCCCTCAGCAGAGGCAACACACCCCTTTGGCCTCTGCTTCACGTAGACGGCACCCTCGGACTGACCCACCCGGGGGAAATCGGTAGTTGCCTTTTCCTATCCTCCTCTTCAATCTTCGTCTTTTTCTCTCACTTTCAATCTTTCCTGTCTCCTCCTCACTTCTGATTTTCTGATCCTCCAGACAGCTAGGGTTAACCTGGTGTGAGATGGCCAACCTTGGTTATAGTGGCTGTGTACAGCTGGCGTTGGCAGGTCTTGTTTATAACAACCCTGTCACGTCCCCTTGTTTGGCTCCGTGGTGGGCGGCTGGCACCGCTGCCGAAATCACGCTAATTTGTATGGCTTCCTCATACCCTAAACTCCCTGATCGCCCTCTCATAAACAGAGGGCACACCGATGAATCTTTCAGCTTTTTCGCTAAGACCAGCGAAATTTTCCCACGTTTCCACGTGATTCACAGTGAATCCCCCGGTAAAATCGTAAGAACAGTATCACCTTTTGTAGTTGCTAAATGCCTGACTGACTCTCTTGGTCCTGGTTACAAAGTAACGAAAATGCCCAGTGGTGACATTCTCCTCGAAATCCGTGACAAAGCACAGCACGAAAATCTGGCAAAACTTGTCTCGTTTGGTGAAACCCAAATTTCTGTAAGCCCTCATCGTTCTATGAATAGTACACGAGGGGTAGTATCAGATCAAGACCTACTGGAACTGACTGAGGCAGAGCTCCTAGAGGGCTGGAAAGAGCAACACGTGACGAATGTGCAGCGAATCAAGATCCGGCGAGACGACAAGGAAATTCCTACAAGACACCTTATACTTACTTTTTGTACTAGCACGCTCCCGGAACAAATTGAAACAGGTTACATGAAAATAAATGTCAGACCTTACATTCCGAACCCCCGACGCTGCTTTAAGTGCCAAAGATTCGGTCACGGCTCTCAGAGCTGCCGGGGCCGTACTACCTGTGCAAAGTGCGCATCACACGACCACCCTGCGGACAACTGTAACGACCCACCCCACTGTGCAAACTGTGAGGGTGAACACCCGGCATATTCACGCTCCTGTCCCTCATGGAAAAAAGAAAAAGAAGTTATAACACTTAAAGTAAAAGAAAACACTTCCTTCAAAGAAGCACGAAAGCGCCTCTCATTTGTGGGGCCTTCTTTCTCCGAAGTGGCACGGCAGGGGGCAGTGCCACAACGGTTCTCGGCGGCCGTTCGAACCACGCAAAGTGGCCCGGCGGTAGCGCCACCCGCCCCCACTGCGGGATCAGCTAGTGCTGTTCCGCCATCCAGCAAGAAGAGCCAGCAGTCCTCCGTGTCTGCGGGCTCTACGACACCTAGGGCCTCTGCTCGTGCAGAGAAGCCCGAAACACCCGTGAGCGTGCGCCGCGAGCGGGCGTCCAGCGCCTCGGCGGAGGGGATGGATACGTCACAAATCCCACCGGCGTCTCAGACGCCGAATGATCGGCGCAGCTCTCAGGAGCGCGCCAAAAAAGACAAACCCCGTATCACGGGGCCCGGAAAGGGCCTTGTGGGCTAACACAGATTTCCCCTCTTAAACACACAGCACAACACACTCCCACTATGGATACACAAATACTATATTGGAATGTCAGGGGTCTTCACCACAACCTCGATGACGTTAAGGAACTCCTACATAAACATAATCCAAAATTGCTGTGTGTTCAAGAGACACATCTGAAACATTCACACACAAACTTTCTTCGCCAGTACACCATCTTCCGAAAAGACCGTGACGAGGATAACGCCTCGTGTGGCGGTGTAGCAATCGCTGCAGACAAGTCTGTAGCTTGTCATCATGTAGCCTTACAAACACCCCTTGAGGCAGTGTCAGTTAGGGTAGTTCTTTTCAATAAGCTGGTAACTGTCTGTTCTATATATATACCCCCAAGCTATCACCTCATCAAAACAGATTTTTATAACCTCATAGATCAACTGCCGGAACCCTACCTACTCGTGGGTGATTTTAATGCTCACAACACCTTGTGGGGAGACTCCCGATGCGACGCGAGAGGTCGACTCATTGAAAATTTTCTTCTGACCTCTGGTGCCTGTCTCTTTAATAAGAAGGAGCCGACCTACTACAACGCCCAACACGATTCGTATTCATCGATAGACCTTGCACTTGGATCCGCTTCCCTTCTGCCTGACCTTGAATGGAACGTCATCAAAAATCCTTTTGGAAGTGACCACTTCCCTGTAACTTTAAACTTAATAACGCAGCATGACAACCCTCCCAGTATTCCTCGATGGAAATTAGCATCTGCTGACTGGGAGCATTTTAAAGAATCAACTTATTTACCACGAGATTTTATAAGCAATTTTAGTATCGACGATGCTGTTGCATATTTTACCGCTTTTATTATTGATGCTGCTGAAAAGTGTATCCCACAAACGAATGGTAGCTCACGTAAAAGACGTGTTCCCTGGTGGAACGAAGACTGTAGACAGGCGCGAAAAAGGCAAAATAAGGCATGGGGCATAATGCGTAGATCTCCAAATGCTGAAAATCTCATTCAATTTAAACAGATTAAATCGCAGGGAAGGCGGACACGACGTCAGGCAAAGAGAGAAAGCTGGGTGAGGTTTATCTCGGGTATAAATTCCTACCCACAGGAGGCAAAAGTGTGGAATGGCGTAAGAAAGCTAAAGGGGCAACAAATTCATCCGTTGCCTCTGGTTAATGACCAAGGGAATACCTTGCAGGACCAGGCAGACTGTCTTGGGGAGCACTTTGAGCATGTGTCAAGCTCAATACATTATTCGAAATCCTTCCTTAAATACAAACAGATAGAAGAATGCAAGCCATTTATACGCAAATGCCGACAGAACGAACCATATAACCGTCCTTTTAATATTGCCGAGTTGAGAGCTGCCTTGATCGCATGTAAGAGCTCTGCACCGGGACCCGACAGAGTCGTGTATGACATGATTAAGAACGTGCACACTGATACACAACTAACACTACTGGCGCTTCTCAACACTATTTGGGCTGCCGGATATCTTCCATCTTCCATGGAAAGAAGCGATTGTGGTCCCTGTATTGAAGCAGGGTAAAGATCCTTCCTTGGCGGCAAGTTACCGTCCCATAGCTCTCACAAGTTGCCTGTGCAAGCTATTTGAAAAAATGGTTAATCGACGCCTTATACATTTCCTTGAACTGAACAAAATGCTTGATCCCTATCAGTGTGGCTTTAGAGAAGGCCGATCCACAACTGATCATCTTGTGCGCATTGAAGAAAATATCCGAGACGCATTTGTACATAAACAGTTTTTCTTATCGGTATTCCTCGACATGGAGAAGGCGTACGACACAACATGGCGTTACGGAATCCTGAGAGACTTGGCGCTAATAGGCATCCATGGCAATATGCTAAGCCTAATACAAAGCTATTTGTCCAATCGTACCTTCCGCGTCAAAATCGGGAATGTATTTTCACGCCCATTCATTCAAGAAACTGGTGTACCCCAGGGAGGCGTGCTCAGCTGCACACTGTTTATCGTTAAGATGAACACACTCCGTGCCTCATTACCACCGGCTATTTTTTATTCCGTCTACGTAGACGACATACAAATAGGCTTCAAGTCATGTAACCTCGCAGTGTGTGAGAGACAGGTACAGCAGGGCTTAAACAAGGTAACGAAGTGGGCAGACGAAAACGGGTTTAAAGTTAACCCCCACAAAAGTTCTTGTGTTCTTTTCACAAGAAAGAGAGGCCTGATTCCAGACCCCTGTGTAGAACTGCATGGACAGCAAATACCTGTGAACAAAGAACACAAGTTTCTAGGCATCATACTTGACTTTAGGCTAACTTTCATCCCCCACATAAAATATCTCAAAGCAAAATGCCTAAAAACAATGAACCTCATGAAGATCTTATCTCACACATCATGGGGCAGCGACAGGAAATGTTTAATGAATCTTCACAAGAGCCTCATTCGTTCGCGACTGGATTACGGTGCTGTAGTATATAACTCTGCTGCCCCAAGTGCACTAAAGATGCTGGATCCCGTTCACCATCTAGGTATCCGCCTGGCCACCGGCGCTTTCAGAACAAGCCCTATAGAAAGCCTATATGCAGAATCGAATGAATGGTCACTTCATCTCCAGAGATCATACATCAGCTTCACATACTTCCTCAAAGTTCACTCTGATCATGAACATCCATGTTTTCAAACCGTTAACGATTTGACGTGTACTACACTTTTCCATAATAGACCCTCTGTGAGACGGCCTTTCTCACTACGTGTGAGAGAACTTAGCGAAGAAATGGATGTCCCACTTCTCGAACACCGTTTAATGCCTCCAGGTAAGCTTTTACCACCCTGGGAGTGGCAGGTGATAGCATGTGATGTATCCTTTGTGGAGGTCACAAAGCACGCTCCTGAACTCGAAATCGCAATACATTTCCGTGAACTCCAATCGAAGTACTGTTGCCCTGAATTCTACACCGACGCGTCAAAGTCCCATGCTGGTGTATCTTACGCAGCTGTCGGTCCATCTTTCTCTGAATCAGACGTATTGAACCCGTATACAAGTATCTTCACTGCAGAAGCCTATGCAGTACTGTCTGCGATTAAACACATTAAGAAATTAAAGCTACTAAAGGCAATAATATTCACGGACTCCTTAAGTGTCGTAAAGGCACTAATGTCTTTAAGGAAACACAAAAATCCTGTTTTCATTGAACTTTACTCATATTTGTGCAATATTTACTCATCTGGTAGACATATGACAATATGCTGGGTTCCTGGTCATAGATCCATCGAAGGTAATGTGCTTGCAGACCAAATGGCCATATCAATTACATCTGAAGCTACCAATCTTAGCAGTACTATTCCCGCCACAGATCTCAAGCCTTTTTTGCGAACGAAACTGCGAAAGCACTGGCAACGCATGTGGGAGAGTGAAACAAATAATAAACTCCACCTGATTAAGCCACAGTTAGGTTTCTGGCCCTGTACAACTAAAACACGACGAACTGATGTCCTATTCTGCCGTCTCAGAATAGGACACACATATGGTACTCACAATTTTCTGTTGACTGGTAACGAGCCTCCAACCTGTGGCCGATGTGGTCAGAGGCTGACCGTCCTCCATGTCCTCTTGGAGTGCCGGGAAGCCGAAACAGAGAGAAGGAAACACTTTCCTCTTGCATACCGCTACCATATCCCTCTCCATCCCAGTATGTTTCTTGGCAAAGAACCACTTTTTAATACCAAAGCAGTCCTAGGTTTTTTGAATGACGTGGTACATGTGATTAGCCCTAGATATTCGTAGCACATCCTCCCGCCAGAGGATGCTGTTGCGATAGTGCTCAGTATAGCACATGCCTCCAGGCCTTTATGTTCAAGGGCTCTGTTGAGGCAATAGTGCTTCATGCCAATTTTCGCATCGGACATACTTTGCAAATAGTAACATTTATTTGCAATGCATATTTCATGCTCACAGCACACGCCATCAGTCATTTCCATAATCTTATTACTGTAGATTTTATGCACTTTACAGCGACTATTTTTAGGCCCCCTTACAGCCACGTCATATCCACCACTCGTAATTCATCGCTTCAATTCAAACTCATTAACACTGGCCTGGCGCTCTTTGGCCATTATTGGCCCTTGCGCCATTAAACCCCATATATTATTATTATTGTTCTTGGAAAATAAGAGTATTTGAAGCAGTTGTTATGCGGCGTTAATGGGGCTACTGCTTGGGAATGCTTATGACGGGTAGCATAACCAGTTACAGGTATTGAAATATGCGAGGTATCAATACGGTAGTGGCCATTCACTAGTTGACAAAATAATTTTAATCGGGAAACACGATTTTTTTCTGTATTCTTCACTAAGAAAGATAGCCAATTCAGCATTGATATTTGTATAGTCGGCCCTATTGAAATCTCTAATGCTTTTAGTCTGAACCCGATAGAAAGTTTGTGGAATATTTATGTCTAATTGACGAAGTTTGTGATCGCTCAAGCAATCAATGTAAGCAATAGGCCCGGTGGTATCAGGTGCGGTAGTTAATACTAAATCTAAGATGTTGGGACCGCGGGTGTGTTGATCGACTGTCTGGGTTAGATTGTAATCTAGTGTTAAGCTAATAAATTCAGCAGAGGAGCGGCAGGATGATGACAGATCATCCATGATATCAAGTAAACAGAGACCATGTGGGTGATGTAAATATATAATTTCTTCTAAAAGCCCACGTGCCGCCTCGGAAAGTCATCGCAAAAAAAGACAGTTTAGAACCCAAAACTGTAGCGCAGCAAAAGTGCGCGCACCTGGGAACTCAAATCCTCCTTAAGCAGCTTGCACACAATACGCTATTAAACCTAAGTATACGGCGTGAAGCAAAAAATATGAGAGTACTTTAACAAAAAACAAATTGCTTCCACAACTGGTACCGTTTCGGGCTGCACAACAATGCAACGGCGGCACATTCGGAACGCCAACGAAAAGCAAGACAAAGGTTTGTGAACAAAACACCGCTGCACCGCTGCATCTCAGCAAAAGCGCGAAAGTGGGTACACAAATGTGGCACACAATACGCCGTTAAACATACTTGTATTCCAGTTGAAAGCAGAGTATATACTATATTGGAAAGTACTTTAGTAACTAAAACCACTTGCACAACTCGTATCGTTTCAGGTTGCAGAC
This sequence comes from Dermacentor silvarum, assembly GCF_013339745.2. Taxonomy (NCBI): domain Eukaryota; kingdom Metazoa; phylum Arthropoda; class Arachnida; order Ixodida; family Ixodidae; genus Dermacentor; species Dermacentor silvarum. Next base: position 161,528,291 of record NC_051161.1, read on the forward strand.
CAATTTAAGCAACGGCGGCACATTCGGAACGCCAATACAAACCAAGACAAAGGTTTCCTTTCGAACGATGGAATAACAGACGAGCGCGCTTTTTTTGTGAAGGAAACAGCGTGTACTCGAAACTGTAGCGCACAAAAAGTGCGCACATGTGGGAACTTCAATCCTCCTTACGCTGCTGGAACGCAATACGCCGTTGAATATAACTATATACCTGTTGAATGCAGCAAACATCAGAGCGCTTTAATATATTGCTACGATACGGGAGGACGCTTGAAAGTGAAGGAAGACGACGTGAGTTAGGTCTGTGACATCATCGGTCCCTAGGCCTCTCGCATCCATCATTTCCATTAATAAACGCATCTCACCGTAACAGTATTGGTGGAGGTGCTGAGTAACGAAGAGGAGTCCAGGACGAACGACCACGGAAGCGCAACATCTGAAACTACGCCGAAGCCGCCGCCTGGCCGGACTACCACCGCTTCCAATGGACACGGTTCCTAACGGTGACAACGCGCTGACTTCGTCTGGCGCTACGTGGCAACATCCCATGGCGCCACGGACATTCGCCGGAAAGGTCGGAGAAGACGTTGAAGAGTGGCTGAACCACTACAGTCGGGTGAGTCGATACAACCATTGGAATTCGGACACCCGGCTGACCAACGTGCCATTGTTTCTAGAAGGCACGGCGCTCGTGTGGTTTGAAAACCATGAAGAAACTCTAGCCACTTGGGAAGACTTCGTAAATGAAGTAAAGAGCTGCTTTGGGGACCCATCTTTGAAGAAGAAGCGCTCTGAGCAGACTTTGATGCAGCGTGCTTAAGTGCCAGGCGAGACTTGCACAATTTACATTGAAGAAATCTTGAAACTGTGCAAGTCTGTAGACCCTCGCATGAAAGAAGAAGACAAGGTCGGACATCTTCTGAAAGGGATTGCCGAGGACGTCTACAACTTCCTCATAGGAAAGGACACCTTGGAGTCTGTAGCCGACGTGATCAAACATTGTCGCACGTTTGAGACTCGGCGCATTACACCTAAGTTTGGTAGACTCGCTAATGTCACCACCGTTGCGAGTGTTCACGTGGGTCCTATATCACCCTGCGATCTCGCGTCAACGATACGACAAATCGTACGCGAAGAACTTGATCGACGTGAAGCTTTCCCTGCGACAAGAGCACGTGTCAGCGATGCCTATTTGCCTTACGACGCAACGTGTGCGTCCGTTCATGCCACGGGGTATGACGATGCGCCTCGATCACGAGCACCAGAACGACCAACCTACGACTTTGTCACGGAGCGGCATATTTTCGAATGGTTTGGACGCTGATTAACGACACGCCGAATTACGAGCGTCAAACACGTGGGCTCCTGACTGTGCAGCGTATAATGCATTCGACATCGACACGCCGAATTACGAGCGTCAAACACGTGGGCTCCTGACTGTGCAGCGTATAATGCATTCGACATCGACACGCCGAATTACGGGCGTCAAAAGCGTCGTGGCCGCTCGGGCTGCCATCTCGATTCCAGACGCGTCACGCCGATTACGGACCCCGAAGAGTGCACGTACGGCCACGTGGTAGTGCCGGGCTCAACCTTGGCCCTTGACATTGGGAGAGAGGCTAATCGCGGTTCTTCGTCCATAGTGATAGGTCGCGGCCAAGACTGCTGGGAGCTAAGAGAGCTGAATTCGGAGAATGCTACATAGCGGCAGTTTCCCTACCTAGGGAACTAGGGAAAGGCGAGGTTATTTAAGCGCATGGTTTGGGCCCTGCTGATTAGTCTAGAAGCTGAACCTATGCGCTACTGAGAAGCCGTTGGGGGGCTAGTGCCGTCCAGTATCGCCTGGGCCGCCTGGCCACGTCGGAACTCCGAGGAACTTGTTGACGTACGAGACGTCAAACCAGCGTCTGCAACGAAGCTCACGGTAGTTCACCTCAAGTTAGCTCAACCTGCTTGAGGGAAGTCGTCAGATCTAGACTCCCGGGAAACCCAGCTCAGCAATTCGCGTCCACCTCGACAAGATCGGACCGCCAGCATTCTTCGGGAAAGCTTTGTGCACCGACTTCACGGTTTATGGACTTGCTGCTGCTGCCCGGCCATGCGTATGACATCATTTGTTTTCTTTTGAACTTTGATTGCTCTTGAACTTTGTTTTAGTGAAAACTGTTAAGTGTATTCTTGTGTATTTGATCCTCGCACTGTTTCATTTTGATATCTACTGTTAATTGTTCGTATTTATTTATCTTCATCCTTTTGTTCTATTACGTTCAGGTGTGTTAGTCTGTCTTGTGTCTTTTTTATGGTATTTTATTAATTTGTGTATATTTATCAGCCGATAAATATCTTGTTTTTTGTTTACTCCCGACTCTGACTCTTTTCACTGTGCTCGCTTGCGTACGGAACGACCAACCAGCTTGTCTACCCCGTCGATCGACTTCGCGCCGAGGACAAATCGGGGACAGCTGTGACATAAACTGGCGTCCGCGAACAGGACGTTCCGTACAAAAAGCAGCATGGTGAACGGAGAACGATAATCGTGGAGATTGATCGGTTAGTGCTACTGACACATTCGTGTGCAGTGTCGAACGCACGTGCATGAGAATTGTGAGGGCACGGTTTTTGGTGGGGTAGCAGTAGCGACATTTTGGAGGCAATGAAGTTGGAAAAGTGGTTAGAAGAAGGCAAACAGTTAGGCCTGAAGGGCGCCGAGTTAAGGACATGGATTACGGAACAGCAGAGGCAGGCCCGAGAGAAAAGGGAGAAAGAGCGAGTGGCGGCGAAGGAAGCTGGAGAGCGCGAGATACTGTTGCTAAAATTAAGGATTCTGCTTATTCAAAGTGGCAACGAGAGCAGGGCTAGCAACGAGCCCTCAGAAGTACAGGAGGAGCAGCAGAAATGTCAGGCGCCCGTAGTAGTCGCGCATGAAAAATGCGAAGAAGTCGCGCGCACGGTTCTGCCGATAGTAGGAAGAGAGGCTAATCTTTGCGAGCCTAACAAAGGTGATGCCAGATCCGCAGACCGGGGCGTAGTTGTTGAGGGACCCGTTGATGGGGACCTGATTGAGCGCGACGCGATACTGTGCCATGTGAATGCTAGAGAAGCAGCTAGTATGGCTGTAGACGATTTGACGCAGTTATCCAGGGAGTTCGTCGCGAATGTTGCTCTTACAGAAGCAGTCCGAAGTGACACGAACTTGTTAGGTAAGAGCACCAGTGTCGAGCTCAATGGATCAGAAAAGTGCGCTGAAGCACAGTGCGGGCAGGACAGTGAAGTGGTGGACAGCTCCCAGATATGTGAGCTACGGTGCGGAAAAGAAAATAGCTGCATTGCACCGAGGTGTTTGGAGCTCTCCGCCAGTGAAGGTGGAACTGAGAGGGGTGATTCACCCGCTAATCATCCAGACCGTGCGGTTGAGGTGGCAATAGTGACCGACGAGATGCGAGCGGAAGGTTCGGAAATTAGCACCAGCAAGCGTGCTAGGAGAAAGAAGCGGTGGCGCAGAGTCCGTAATGCGGCAGAGAAGGCAGCGCCGCCAAGTAAAACAAAGGGCGCTAATCCCTGCGGGGAGCGCAGTGCAGGATTTCGAAAGGTGCGTTTGCAGATTGCAATGTCTCCAGCAATATTTCATGTACGAGCGCGTCCGAGCCGCCGGGGAGGAAGAGAGAAAAGGGCCGTTCGTCGCGGGGGCGGACAAAAGCAAGGGTGCCAGTATGTTCCCCCTCGTTCGGTTCCTTGAAAAGTGTGCAAGGCATGTCTCTGAAGAGAGAGACGGTACGGCACCGTGAATTAGGCATACGCGTCAGTAAAGTCGCTGTGCGATGCGTGCTCTAGAGGCATGCTGCCTGTCAGTAAAGTGTCGGGGGTGGGCAGCGAGGAGAATGGCTGCTGTACCTTTTGTATTCTCTCGCTGACCAGACCAGCCGTCAAACCGCGCCCGCCTCGAGTACGGCTTAAGAACGTCCATTAAATATTCGGAATGAAAAGCGGCAATGCAGGTTTTTGTAGAAACAGTTTGTTTCTTTATTTTTCCGTGTTAGGTTAATCTTTTAGAGATAGTTTGGGTGAGCAAGTTTGGAGCTTTGTGTAATTATTTCGGAAGCCCTCCGATATTCTGAGAGAGCTGGCTTGCGCGCGTAGAAAGTTTTTGAAACTTTGTTTTTTTTATATGTCGTTCTTTCTGTAGCAGTTAGGCTTGATTGTGGGGGAAATAGGCTGTATCAGTTCACTTTGCGGAAGTGTTCGTGATTTTTTTTTTCTTTCTTGAGAGTGGGTTGCTTTATTTTGAAGGAGCCGTGGGGTGGCCTTGTCGTTTGGAAGAGTGTTTGCGCCGTTCCTTAAAGCGTGTCTTCCGCGAACACAAAGGGAAACAAAACGTTGGCGTGTGTCTCGCATGTGTGTTTGGAAGACGACAGGGTTTTGCGGTTCAATTGGTGCATGGAAGTCCTTTGCTAGATGCGCAACTGTACTGGTAGTTCTGAGCGCGTGTTTGGCGCACGTTTTGGTTGCCATTGCACTAGTACGTGTATTAAAGCTGATGTGGAGTGTGAGCAGACTATTCATGGCAGGTGTGCTGGATATGTTATTTCGAGTACCATTTATTTGCGGTCATTGTGCAGTCGAGTTGGAGAATGTTGTTGTGTGCCTGGACGTGTGGTGTTGTGTTCGATTTTTTTTGCATGGTACACGTGGTTATTAGATGTATAAGGTTATGTATACATAGAATGGTCTTCTTTTTCTTGTTTTTGTTTTCGAAAATGCCACTCGTGTAAGTGAATATTATGTGATAATATTCTGAAAGTGGGGGGCTGTGTCACGGAGCGGCATATTTTCGAATGGTTTGGACGCTGATTAACGACACGCCGAATTACGAGCGTCAAACACGTGGGCTCCTGACTGTGCAGCGTATAATGCATTCGACATCGACACGCCGAATTACGAGTGTCAAAAACGTGGGCTCCTGACTGTGCAGCGTATAATGCATTCGACATCGACACGCCGAATTACGGGCGTCAAAAGCGTCGTGGCCGCTCGGGCTGCCATCTCGATTCCAGACGCGTCACGCCGATTACGGACCCCGAAGAGTGCACGTACGGCCACGTGGTAGTGCCGGGCTCAACCTTGGCCCTTGACATTGGGAGAGAGGCTAATCTGCGGTTCTTCGTCCATAGTGATAGGTCGCGGCCAAGATTGTTGGGAGCTAAGAGAGCTGAATTCGGAGAATGCTACATAGTGGCAGTTTCCCTACCTAGGGAACTAGGGAAAGGAGAGGTTATTTAAGCGCATGTTTTGGGCCCTGCTGATTAGTCTAGAAGCTGAACCTATGCGCTACTGAGAAGCCGTTGGGGGGCTAGTGCCGTCCAGTATCGCCTGGGCCGCCTGGCCACGTCGGAACTCCGAGGAACTTGTTGACGTACGAGACGTCAAACCAGCGTCTGCAACGAAGCTCACGGTAGTTCACCTCAAGTTAGCTCAACCTGCTTGAGGGAAGTCGTCAGATCTAGACTCCCGGGAAACCCAGCTCAGCAATTCGCATCCACCTCGACAAGATCGGACCGCCAGCATTCTTCGGGAAAGCTTTGTGCACCGACTTCACGGTTTATGGACTTGCTGCTGCTGCCCGGCCATGCGTATGACATCATTTGTTTTCTTTTGAACTTTGATTGCTCTTGAACTTTGTTTTAGTGAAAACTATTAAGTGTATTCTTGTGTATTTGATCCTCGCACTGTTTCATTTTGATATCTACTGTTAATTGTTCGTATTTATTTGTCTTCATCCTTTTGTTCTATTACGTTCAGGTGTGTTAGTCTGTCTTGTGTCTTTTTTATGGTATTTTATTAATTTGTGTATATTTATCAGCCGATAAATATCTTGTTTTTTGTTTACTCCCGACTCTGACTCTTTTCACTGTGCTCGCTTGCGTACGGAACGACCAACCAGCTTGTCTACCCCGTCGATCGACTTCGCGCCGACGACAAATCGGGGACAGCTGTGACAGACTTACATCGTCGCGATGGCCCGCAGAACGCCTTCAACCAACCACATACCATGGCGTCATCGTGGGACGATCATCACGAATACAAGGAGCCTAGTGGAAGGTTTCATGATGTGCGTGAGGCACCTATGTGCTTCCAGTGCGGTGTCCGTGGACACGTGGCTCGATTCTGCCCTGAGCGCCGTCGCGGACAACCACGGTTTTACGAGAATCCGCCGGTGTCTCCTCGACGGAACAATCCGCCCGGTAGTGCTCGCTGGACAAGGGACACGTACTTCGGAAACAGTTTCCAACAGAACTCCCGTGGTGACACGTTCATGGGCAACAACTACCGACAGAACACCCGCAGCGACTCGCCCGCCTCCGTACGAAGCTTGACGCCCCCAACTGCACGCCGGCGCCGTTCTCCATCGCCTGGTCGCCGTGTCACTTCCCCACCGCCGGGAAACTAGGTGGTGCGGCCGATGGAGGTGAGGTCGCCGAACATTTGTCACAACACACACGCATGCCTCCACCAGTTTCGATGATGCAGAACAAGGTTCACGTCCTCGTAGACGGATTTCTGACGATGGCTTTGATAGACACTGGAGCAGCTGTTTCGGTTATGAGTTTAAATTTTAAATCACGGCTAGGACCCAAAGTGATGTTTGCTGGGACAACTGTGCCACATTCCGTGCAGTGAGTGGGGAGTCGCTGTACCCTGTCGGGATGTGTGTTGCGAGTGTAGCTTTAGGCCACAGGGTGTTCAAGGTGAAATTTGCTGTTCTGGCTAGCTCCACGCACGACGTAATCTTGGGGATCGATTTTCTACGAGAGTGCGGCGCCACTGTAGATTGCGGCGCTGGTGAAATTTTGTTATCCGCTTTTACTGAGGGGTCTCCGCTCTGTCATGGAACCCTCGCCGTCACTGACGATATTTGCTTGCCGCCCCAGTCGATAAAGAGAGTGCCCGTTGATACCCCTGCTGTAGACGCTGGAACGTTTGATGTCCTTGTGGAGCCGGTCCCCCTCAACTGCGTCAAGAAAAATGTGCTCGTGCCGCGTTGCGCAATTTTGATTACCGATGGGCTGATCCTCATTATGGGTGCTGAATTGTTCTAGTGAGCCTGTCGTGCTACCCAGTAGAATGCCGCTTGCCCTCTTCGAACAAAATGCGAGCAGTTGTTGTATTGTAGCTTTAAGCAACGAAACAGTAGACCACGTGGCTGTCACTCACCCTACAGAGGACAAGTTTCTGGGTATGGTGAGCAAGTCGTTGCCGTCAGAGAAGCGCCGAGCCTTGGTCCACGTCCTGGCCAAGCATGCCGCAGTCTTTGATTTTGCGCAGAGCGAGGAACAATTTAATGTGCCAGTCACGTACTCGTCACGTGATTGACACGGGATCCGCTCATCCTATCCGGCAGAAACCGTACCGTGTCTCACCTACAGAGCGCAAAATAATTGCTCAACAGGTGGAAGAAATGCTCAAGAAGAAGGTCATTCAGAAGTCATGCAGCCCTTGGGCTGCACCTGTGATCCTTGTAAGGAAGAAAGACGGTTCTTGGAGATTCTGTGTGGATTACCGACGTCTCAACTCTATCAACAAAAAGGATGTATACCCGCTTCCCAGGATTTATGACGTAATTGACTGCTTGCATTCTGCCTCGTACTTCTCCTCCGTGGATCTAAGGTCCGGTTATTGGCAAATTGCCATGCATTCGGATGATAACGAGAAAACGGCCTTTGTAACCCCAGATGGTCTGTTTGAATTCAATGTAATGCCGTTTGGCTTGTGTAACGCCCCAGCCACGTTTTAGCGCTTCATGGATACTATTCTGCGTGGACTGAAGTGGGAAATTTGTCTATGTTATCTTGATGACGTTGTAATTTTTGGCTGTACATTTGACGAGCACAATCGCCGTCTTGACATCGTTCTTACATCTCTTGAGAGAGCTTCGCTCACCTTGAATTCTAAGAAGTGTCACTTCGGCAACCGTGAGACTCTGGTTCTTGGTCATCTTGTCGACAAGCACGACGTTCGGCCTGATCCTCAAAAGGTCGCTGCAGTTAGCAGCTTCAAACAACCGCAGTCACTACGAGAGTTGCGAAGTTCCTTGGGCTTGTGCTCGTACTTCCGTCGCTTCGTGCCTAAATTTGCCGACCTGGCTTACCCCCTGACATGTCTACTCAACAAGGACGTGCCTTTTCAGTGGTCAGCAGAATGCGAGTCATCGTTTAAGCAGCTCAAGTTTGTACTGACTTCAGGTCCCTTACTTCGCCACTATGACCCATCTGCTGCAACCGAACTTCACACCGACGCCAGTGGTATAGGCCTCGGGGCCGTCTTGGTTCAACGGCATGACACCATAGAACATGTGGTTGCCTATGCCAGTCGTTGTTTAAGTAAACCTGAGCGCAACTATACGGTGACGGAGCAAGAATGTCTCGCGGTCGTCTTCGCTGTCCACAAGTTTCGCCCGTATATCTACGGACGCCGATTCTCAATTGTCACCGACCATCACTCGTTATGTTGGCTCACCGGACTACGCGACCCATCCGGCCGTCTTGCTCGTTGGGCCATAAGATTACAAGAATATGACTTTGAAGTGTGTTACAAGAGCGGTCGTCGTCACGCTGACGCTGATTGTTTATCAAGGCTTCCCCTTTCGACGACCGAGTGTGACGCAGACAGTTTCGATGAATACCTAGCAGTTGTTGACCCTCTATTTCCTGACCTTACCACCTTTCGCACGGAGCAACGCAGCGACACCAGTCTGGCTCCTCTATTTATCTCCGAAGCAAATGGTCAACGCCGTTACGTTGTAAACGATGGCATTCTTTACAAGCAAAATTATTCTGGCAAGGGTGCCCGTTTGCTTCTAGTCGTGCCGACAAGCTTGCGACGTGATGTGCTCCAAGTAATGCACGATGACCCTACATCTGGACATATGGGATTTTCCAGGACGTTTCAGCGCACACAAGAACGTTTCTTCTGGCCAAAGATGCGCCAAAGTGTAGCAGCGTACGTTGCGAGCTGTGAACTGTGTCAACGCTACAAGCGCCCAACTAGCGGCCCTCCCGGACTTCTGCATCCCATCACGCCCCCTGCTTCACCGTTTGAGGTAGTTGGTGTTGACCTGCTCGGACCTCTGCCGCGATCAACGACAGGCAACCGGTGGATTATAGTATGCGTCGATCACCTGACACGCTATGCAGAAAGTGCGGCGATTCGTGCAGCAACTGCCGCTGAAGTTTCACACTTCATGCTCTCATTCGTCATTTTACGCCATGAATCCCCTCGTGTTATTATCAGTGATCGTGACCGGCAATTTGTTGCCGATGTGGTTGAAGAGCTTCTCCGGCTTTCTACGTCTCATTTTCGTCACGCCACCCCGTACCACCCACAGACTAACGGTTTAACTGAACGGACCAACAGAACTCTCATCAACATGCTTGCGATGTATGTTGATTCCGCTCACAAAACTTGGGACACTGTGTTGCCTTTCATAACTTTCGCCTACAATACCGCAAAACACGAGACCACCGGATACAGCCCATTTTATCTCCTATACGTCCGCCAACCGCGTACAGCTCTCGATTCTATCCTTCCGTTCTCCGAAACCGCCGAAACTTCTCTGGCCGAAACACTTTGCCGCGCAGAAGAGGCCCGGCGCATCGCCCGCCTTCGTACTTTTGCCTCCCAAGAACGCTCTAAAACCCGTTATGACGAGCGCCATCAGCACGTATCGTACGAGAAAGGCGATTTGGTGTGGCTATGGACGCCACTTCGGAAGCGTGGCCTATACCAAAAGTTCATGGCCCGTTACACCGGCCCCTTTGTCGTTATGTCACGTCTCAGTGATGTCACGTACGTGATTTGTTGATTTGTCGACTCTTGTCTACTGGCCGTCGCTCAAGCAAGACCAACGTCGTCCATGTCGCCCGTCTTAAACGTTGTCACCACCGGAACTCCAACCGACTCGCCCGGTGGGCATCGTCTGCAAAGGGGGGAATTGCTACGATACGGGAGGACGCTTGAAAGTGAAGGAAGACGACGTGAGTTCGGACTGTGACATCATCGGTCCCTCGGCCTCTCGTATCCATCATTTCCATTAAAAAACGCATCTCACCGTAACAATATATAAATAAACTGCAAGCACAACTGGTACATACACCGCTTGTGGCTGCAGAGCCATTTCAGCGACTGCGGCGCAATATTCGCACAAACGCCACATTATAGTTGTAACTCGCGAAGGTTCGCATTCATGCTGTTTTGCATTGGCACATTAAAAAAAAAAGAAAATCGCGCACTAAGTCGGCGCGCACCCATGCATGGCGAAGTATACAGCAGCGTACCTGCGGCGGAACCACAAAGCAAGATGTCTCTTCTTGGCGGGCGTGAAGAAAGTCATGCGAGCAAGTACACAGAATCCACGCCATTTAAACGTAATGCCTTTCTGGGACTCTAGAGCAGACATATTATTCGCATGCGTCACTGCGCGATTAAGTTTCGGGAAAACAATGCGACGTACCTGCAGCAGGTGAAGAAAACGTGGCGCAACGTGCTTCCAAATTAGCACCGTCAACGCAAATTCGCCGAGCCTTCAGAAATGGCGAGACTAGTGACGGATCGGGCGCCTGGCCGGCAGCTCCTTGCGGTATCTGCGCCGTTCAGCGCATGCACGGTTTCGCAGGTAGGCCGTAACGGCCGTAACATAAGGGTGCGCCGGCGCCTAGCATTCGTCGCAGCATCCACACACACTCAGCGGCGGGAAACGAGCGGCGCGCGCAGGCGCAGTAGGTTACGATGTGGCTCTCGCTCGAAAGGAGATGCGGCGTTGGCATGGTATACCGTGAGAATACCGTATGGCTTCAGAACGGCGCAACAAGGAAGACGAAAAGACGAAAGATCACACGAACACAAGCGCCGACTCACAACTAAAGTTTATTCCATATCACAGAGCAGATTATAGACGAGAAAACGATCGCCTGAAGGCGCTGCTGCGCTAGGGTGCCTTAGGGTGCCTCGATGCCCACGATGCCCAGCACCGCCGTCCAGGGTGGAGACAACCCCGCTGGCGCCGCCATATTGAGTCACACGAGCTGAGACTCGGCTACGCTTGCGTTCATAAATAGTGTTACTCGCGGCGCACTTCCAAGTGCTTTGCCTTGATGAGGATTTTTTTTATCGGTATCGCATCTGCACATCTTTATAACCAATAGCCGTTAACTCGTCGAAGGTCCAAGACGTAAATGTATGGCGCCGGGAACATGTCCCAAGTTGCCTTATTCAATGTACATTTAACGTGCCGTGTGTATGTTTGAAATACGCACAATTTTTTTTTTGCGCTTCGATGCTTGGTATATAAGGTTTGCGACCCCCTGTGTGTGGAAGTTTTTCTTTTTCGCTGTTGTATTTTGGTTTACACGTCACGCCTCCTTTACCGTAGCCAGCCACTCGCGCACGGCGGTTAGTTTCCCTTAAGTTGCGCGTGCTCTTCGCGTTCGTTGCAATTATTTGACGATATCTACGCGCAATATTGCTTTCTTTTTTTGCCCACGAAACTGTGTGCTGACAGGATTAAGCTGGTGTAAAAATAACTGCGATGTGAAAGTAAGGTTTAGTTAGTGCTGTAGAGAAACATGTAACGTAACTTGTCTGTGTCAATCTTGCGTAGTACACACAAGAAACCAAACGATGCACAAAATACATTTACTTACAATGTCTAGTACAATCAATCATGAAAGAGATATGTACATGAAAAATTATATGTACTGTGTGGCGCCTGAAGGTTATGTTGAAAGACGAGATAAAAAAAATTCGCAAGGTAGGCTCGACACACAATTCGGGATAGTGAGAGATTTTTAAAATTTATTCATTACATGGGGGGGGGGGGTTCAAGTGAGTACATCAACCTTATTACACACAATATAAATCGAAAACAAGTATGCAAACAAGAAAACGCAACCGCGGGTAATATTAATCAAGATATCCAGCCAGAGTACATCAGCTACCATCGAATACGTCGCATCAGCCAAACACATCGATGGCGAGTACAGAACATTTTATAAATAACCATTAGAACACTGATAACTACATTGAAAAAATAAACACCACTGCATACATATCGCGTACAAAAAACCGTAAATGAAACTAAGACAGTCAGATACAGATTAGCAATGTTTTTCACTTCGAAAATATAGTCCATGATGATGTAGGGCTGTTGACTTTAACAGACGGCGCCCATCCTGTCGATTTCCCTCGTACTGGTCCTCTTCAAAGTGTTTCTAAGTACAAGTAAAACAACAAAGGTGATTATTGATATGAAAAGTTGCCTTGTAAATACAGAGAACCCATTACAGTGCTTAAAAATAAATTTTCGCAGAAGTAATGCTGTATTACATCGCTTCACACGTTTCGAAGAAATGCACAGGCTACAACAGACACCATGCCAGAAAGCGCAGAAACATTTTGGTCCCATGATGCCCCTTAACTCTACTACACCTGGGCATACCGTGCACAGGCATTTAAAGACCGTCACAGTACCCACTACGATCGGGAATGAGCATGAATGACCATCGGCTTACGAGCACCACGCTACAAATATATTCGTCTAAAAAATCAGCTATATAACGTAACAACCTGAGATCCGCAAGATATCTGCTGAGAATAGAGAAAATCACAATGATTCGCTTGCCACGTACACAACAGCCGCTCTCCCCAGAAGAAGCACTGCGTTCTTTAGTCCCAAATAACCAGTAGTGAAAAAAGAAACTGAGGGAAAAAAGAAAAGAAACAAGAGACACACGATGTGTGTTTCCCATGAAAAAGTAAAATAGGTGGTTTACATGACGATTTGTAGCTAATGTAAGGCTATTTCGCGGCGAAGCATTTTAGTCAGTTCTTAAAATAAGGGTACTACTCGCATAGACTGCGCTGATCAAAACGGCAAAAGCCTATGCGACGCGCGCTCGCAAACCATAGGCTACTCAGCATCGGTGCAGTGCTTAGTTCGTGAGCGAACGTAGGTACGTGAGCGAGGATCAGAGAATACTTTCTTATTTATTAAAAACACGATGCGATAGTCTAAACTTTCTTGACACTTACCTCGCAAATGTAGGAGCTATCCGTTGCCTTCCAGTGATACCGCTTTACTTGGGCTTCTCATCTCTTCCTTCGCTCTGGGTCCCGGGGGAAGCGTAAACAACGAAGCCCTTTACGCGTCGATCCGGTGCACTTGGGAACACAACAGCCCGTCATGTCGACTCGATGCACTTGACAAGCTTGTCATTCATGCCGCTGAACACTGTCCAGCAAGTAGGAGCCTCAGCGAAGCATCCGCGCGCACTGTGTCTCGAACTAAGCACCGGCACCAAGCACTCGCAACCGCTCGCTGTGACTCAAGATGGCGTCGCAGCGAGAAAGCGGCTGCGCGGGTCCGGTCAAAGGATGGCACCACCCTGAACGGCGGCGCTGGCATCGAGGCACCCTATGCTGCGCCTCCTGACAGCGCCCCCAATGTGGAAATGTCAAGCAGCGCGGTCGCTCCGCCGTGCAGTCGCCGCTTTGTTTACATTGTTTCGCCCGCGCTTTCCTTCACTGCTCGTGCTCACGGCGCTCCGTTTTCGACGGCGGCAGATCGCCTGCTTGCTGAACAGCGATGCAAAGACTGCAGTGCGATTTCAAGACGGTCGCCGACGCCAACAGTTTTTTTCGTGGCGGCAACCTCAAGAAAGGGGAGCGTCTGCTTCCACACGTGTGTGGTGTTGAAAAATTGTGGGCGGTGATGTGACTGTGAAAGCCAAGTGCGTGTCGGAGGTGTCCAACAAAATTGTATACGACAGCGAGTTAGAGGTACACACCAAGTTCAGTCATTTAATCACTTTTATTTCTCTATGGTGCAGTCACAAAGCGGTCATGCATGCTTGCAGAGATGTCCAGAGACGGTGACGATTGCGGTTGGTTTCGTTGGTCGCTGGGCGCGCAGACACGGCTGCTCTCAATTTGACTCCCAGGGAGTGGCATCAGCACTGTCGGAACAGAAAGAACACATGCATTTGGCACCAATAAGCCAATAAAATTAATTAACGATGTAAGTACTACATATGTGCATAATGCCTTATATCATGCTGTATAAATATTCAATCTATATCATGCCTTATTCAATGCTAGAGTCATGGCAACTCATTGCATTATTGAGCAAGTTATCTTTTCACTGGTCATGAGAAATCACTCGTAGAAATTGCTCCGCGAAATGAACCCAGGTCACGGTTACCAGCGATTACCTTGGGACCAGCAGCACGAGCGCAATAATTAGCGATACATGCCTCACCAAAGCAAATCTAGTTTCTCGTCGGGCGAATGCCTCGCCGCAGCAAAAGTAAGCTCACACCGATGGCCGGCTACTACACGAAACGAAGATTCTTGGCGGGAAGAGTGAAGCAGGAAGAATGTGCAAGGTGGCAATTACTTTAAAACATGCTTGGATATTGTGAACCCAGAAAGCATGGCCAAGCAACAAACATAACGCGCGCGTCTCGGGCAGCTGCTTTGCGATCTGCCGCTTACCGACGCATGCGATGACCGCAGCTTGCATTAAATACGGATTGCCACCACACAAAAGACAAGTAACGTGCGTCCCTATTTGTTCCCTGTACAACTAGGAATTTAAGTTGCAGCGTTTGGAAAAAGGATATAATTATCTTGAGCCAGTCTTTGCCGATCGTGAGTGAAAGAACAGTACAATCAATTAAATTCGTAGGTTTTACGTGCCAAAAGCACAATATCATTATGAGGCACGCTGTAATGGAGGCTCTCAGGAATAAATTTGACCACCGGGGGTTCTTTAACGTGCACAAAAATCAAAGTACATGGCAAGAACTGTATTCTTGCATTTCGCCCCCATCGAAATGCGGCCGCCGTGGCCGGGAATCGTGCTCGCGTCGTCGAGCTTAGCGGCGCTACACGTATGCATTTACCGCTAACACAGCGGATGTCACAGTAGGATTCAACTACGTGACACGTCTAAACAAACGGCAATGCACTAAATACAGACACATTACTATGGCGTTTTTATCGAGCGGCCGTGATATTGCACGCGAATGCGAGAAAGTACGTGACTTACTTAACTCGGCGCACTGCAGTTATCCGCGCTTGTCGTCTGTCCTCTTCGTACCACCTCTCCGGAATTCTGTAGAACTTCACGGGCGGCTTTCGACTTTTCGAGGCTCTTGTGGCAATCAACAACACAGCAGTATTGCGTGCCACCTTTACTGGTTGATGAGGTCGCGCTCGCCGTCACGAAAACAACGCACGCGGTCGCTCGCGCCGTTGAGAACACTGGCGCGCGCTGACCCAGCGGTGACCTTCGACACTTCCATCCTTCCGCCAGGGGAGTGGGCGGCGCTGGTGCCGCGCGGGCATACTTTAGGTTGCCTCGTCTATACACACACGTGGCCACACACTACGCAAAAAGAACAACCCAAAAACCAAAACACGTTAACCATTCAGGTGAAGGATTTCTTTATCCTGTAGCGCAATAGAGGGACAGCTGATACAAGACTGTTTCTTTATTTTGAATGTTCCATGCTTCGATTACTTCCCGAGTCGTCTTATCATGATGCCTTGAAATAATGCTTGTGAGGTTAAACTGAGGCGCGCAGCCGCTCTTCTGACAGTGCTGAGAAAGTTTACGTTTACGATGGCGACACCACATTTTAGATGCGAAGCAGCTTATGGCGGGGGCTTTGTCCGTCCCTCCTTCCGTCCCGCGGCGTCCCACACCCCCACAGCGCATGAACGTCCCCTCCCCCTCTCCCTCCTCTCCTACGTTCCCCCCTTTCTCTCCTCTAGGAAGCCGGAGCGGCGCGCACGACAGGTGGCGCGACAGCTGCATACTCCCCTGGGGGCGGAGTATGCAGCTGTATGCGGAGTATGCGCTCCGTCATGAAAATGACGGAGCGCGCGCGCATCATTCTCTCTCCTGTGCAGCGCCGCGATGAGCGCTCGGGCCGCTGCCGCGAAACGGGAGCGGCGACGTGGAGTAAATTACACGATCTCCCGCTCAAGCTAATCATCTCCCTGCTGCTTTGCATCCACACATGGTTCCCTTTAGCAGGAGATGGAATAATTTTTTTACATAATATTGGGCGTAAAAATACCGGTATTTTTGCAGTGCGTGCGCGCAATACAGGGTCCATAGCAGCACGCTTCGCATGAGCACGGGCCGGCACGGCAGCAACAGCGGGTAACCGAGAAGTGCTGAGTCGCGGCTAAGGCCCGTCCACGTTACTGGCACGGTAACTCGCCGCACGCCGTTTGCCATTCGCGGGACGCCGTTCGACGGCGGTTTTGCTCGCGAACGGCGAGATTTCTTTGCCGTGGAGAGGATGAGACCTGGGCCTATTTGTGCGGCAGCCTCACCGCCACTGATCGTTCGACAGCGCCGATATCGTCGCTAGGCCTTCTCCGGTTCACTTCAAAGCTAACGCGGACGGCGCTTTGGAATGAATTACCGACGCTCACAAGCCGCAATATTTTCTTATCGTTCTTATCGCTCTTCGCAATAATTGTACACAAAGAAGAAAAATATGCTGATATTAGCGGCGCCGTCGGCTACGATGCGAGCACAGCCGAGCCCGTCGTCTCCCGTCGGTAGCCGTGCACTGCAGCTGAGCTCAACAAGTACCGGAGCTCTCCTTCATGTTTAACGTTTGACAGTGCATATCGTTTTTCGTTAAATGTACAATTTATGCATCGCTTTATCGAGAGGAAATTCTTTTGCTTGGAACAGAAGCTGCAGCCGATGTTTTCGTCACCGGTGGCGGAGGCGCGCAGCTTCGCGGTCGTCGATTGGCCCGTTGAACGTGCTGCGAGCCGTGCACCGGCCGAACTACCGTCGACTTTCGACACCTCTCGCGCTGCAGACGTTCTACGGCACTGGGGGCCGGTTCGCCGTCGGCGTATTTGCCGCTAGCCTGGACGTGCCTTAACCGGAAGTGGACAATGTTTTGAGAAGCGCGTTGGCGATGACGTATGTCACGTGACATTTGGAGGAGCACTCGGCGAGGAGGAGAGACCAGCCGACGAGGAGAGTAGCGAAGGAAAGAGCCAAACGAGCGAGGACCGTGTTTCGATCATCAAACGGGTGTAACTCCGCTATTACGGCAGCAATCGAAAAATTATCGCGGCTACGTGTTCATTGTAAACTCGTGCATAACTGCAACACCAGAACTAAATTTCGACATCTGAGTGGTTTAGGGGCCATTTAAAGGCGAAGCTAAAACGTCTCGCAAGTTTTTTTTTTTTTTTTTTAGTTGCTCTGGTGGAATCCCGAATGAAGACTCAACAAGAAATGTCGCAGTTTCTCCCGAAAGGCGAAGTATCGGCTATGATAGCAAAATAGAGGACAGCTATACGAAGTAAGGATAGTACGAGGGTTATTCAAAATGCAAGGGCCGTTTGGTCCTATATATATATATATATATATATATATATATATATATATATATATATATATATATATTCGTTAGTAAAAGTTTTTATTGGCAGGTTTAGTTTAGTACAAGCCTACTTCACTTTTCCACACAATGACCGCTAACTTCTAAGCACTTTTCGTACCGCTGCACCAGTTTCTTTACTTCCTCTACACGGAAGTTCCCCGCCTGGGAATTCAAGCAGCTGACAACGATGGTCTTGAGTTCCTCATTGTCTTCAAACCGTTGTCCCCCAAGCTACACCTCAAAGTGCAAGAAGGGAAAATAGTTACTTGGTGCAAGGTCGGGACTGTGGGGTGGGTGATCAAAAAGTTCACAACCCAAATCTTGAATGTTCTCCTTGGTTCGGACAGCAGTGCAAGGACGCGCGTTGTCATGGAGGAGGACAATTCCAGACGACAGTTTCCAGCGCCGTCGATTTTTGATCGCACGTCTCAGTTTGGTGAGCGTTTCGTAGTATACGTCAGCTGTAACTGTGGTCCGACGTTCCATGAACTCAACCAAAAGAACGCCCTTATCGGTCGAGAAAACGGTAGCCATCATCATCCGACTCGAGTAAGGAGATTGCTTAACTTTTTTCGGTTTTGGTGAAGAGGAGTGGCGCCACTGCATCGATTGTTGTTTTGTTTGTGCAGTAGCGTAGGATGCCCAAGTCTCGTCGCCTGTAACAATGGGCGAAAACTACTCATCTCCGTCTTGTCGGTAGCGGTCCAAAAGGCTCGTCCACATGACGTTCTTTGCTGTTTGAGTTGGTCGGTAAGCATTTTTGGCACCCACCTAGCTTGCACACACTTTTTGATATCCGAGGAGGAACGACGACGAAGTTGCTCTTTGCTAGAACGCATCTATCTCGGCTAGCTATATTTCGTCCAATTTTCCACGATTTCCGGGGCGCTTTATGCGTCCAGCCTTGCGGCTATGGACGCGGAGCCTCCCGCAGTCCTGTGTGGCCAGAAGTCTACCACGGCGAGCTCTTCATTGACAAGGGGCAACCGGTCCACCAGCAGTGAAGACTCCACTGAGGCTCCTGCTCTCGTGGTCATGGATGCGGATCCTGCAATCCCGCCGGGCCAGAGGTCTACTTTGACAAGCTCCTCAAGGAAGCGAGGTACTTGGTCTAGCACCAGCGAAGACACTGAGATTTACTCAGTCACAGGCGACGACTCATCGGACGACAGCTTTGTATCGGTGAGGAGCCGAAAGGCAAAAAGAAGACTCATCAAGACGTCATCACCCGGGAGTACATCAACCCTGCATGCAAAACCTGAGCGCTGGCCGCACACCATCCTTTTCATCCCTGTGGATAATTCCATCAGCCTTCGAGGATTGAACAGGCAAGCTCTCTCCGTTTTCTTTGAGGGAATGGCACCAAACGAAATTAAGGAGGTCCGAATAAACACGCGGAAGAATGTCTTGGCTGTCGACACGACCCGGAGAAATGCGCTGGATAAGCTCCGACAGATAACAGAATTGGGAAACATCAAAGTAAGACCGGTTATACCAATGGAAGAAACCTGCACTGCCGGCGTAATCTACGACATTGACCTGGCAATTACGAACTCAGACCTGCCCATTCTGATTAAACCGGCGTATGAAGGAGTAGCCATAACGCACGTATGCCGCCTCGGAAACAGCCGCTGCGTGAAGATAGTTTTCAAGGGCGACTCTATCCCTTCGCATGTCAAGGTTGGTCACTTCCGACATGTTGTTCGGCCGTTTGTCCCTAAGCCGCTTCAATGTCACAAATGCTTCAAGATTGGACATGTCGAGGGCGCCTGTGCAAAATCTGCAGTGTGCCCTCGGTGTGCGGAGTCGCACACTGCAGACGTCTGCCGCGCAACCAACATTAGATGT
The DNA here is from genome assembly GCF_013339745.2 of Dermacentor silvarum. Classification (NCBI taxonomy): domain Eukaryota; kingdom Metazoa; phylum Arthropoda; class Arachnida; order Ixodida; family Ixodidae; genus Dermacentor; species Dermacentor silvarum. Next base: position 161,547,613 of record NC_051161.1, read on the forward strand.
GGAAACTGTAACGGTTCTCATGAAGCTACATCTAAAGACTGCCCACGGATCAAAAAAGAATTTGCTATCCTGAAAGAGATGGTCAGGGACAGCTCATCTCACAGTGAAGCTTCTGAAAAGATCCGGCGTCGACGTCGACGTCATCGACGGAAACGTACAACTCAAGGTGCAGTTCATGCACAGATTGTGCCAACGAGATCAGCTTCGAGTACAAGCAAACCCGAAATCACAAGGAGGCCTCAAACGGAAAATCCTTCCCGTGTAGAAGACTGGCCCGCGCTCCCGAGCGCTCAGCCTTCCAAGGAGACTACACGTTTGATGCCTTCATCGAAGCAACCTTCAGTTGATGTTCTGCCAACAGTAGACCGCCAAATCATCCCGATGTTGCGGTCCATAATTGATGTCATCAGAGTAATGCTGACCAGCATGGAAACTCCATCCGCTCGGAGGGGACTACAAGTGCTGGACTCGCTGAGCCCAGTCCTAGCAACCCTCGAGTGAACCATGGCTGACAACCACCAGTCATTTCGTAAGGAGGTCAAAGAAGCATCGATTATTCAGTGGAACGCCAGAGGTCTAAGATCTCGCATTGCTGATTTTCGCCAGTTTGTACATGTTAACCAATTTCCAATAATCGTTATCTGTGAACCAAATTTAACACACCCTATCAGACTATCCGGCTACGAGTCAATTACGTCCTCAAATAACAACGGAAATAGCAAGGTAGTCGTCTTTATTCGCCGTGAGCTTACTTACGTCATCCAGCCTGTGCAACCTCATGACGACAATCAGTATGTCTGCTTAACCGTCAAAAATAGAAAGCTCACCTTTACACTAGTAGGCGTCAAGTCGGTTTGACACCAAAAGACTAGAAGACATAATAAAAGCGTCTCCTGGTCCTTGGATTATCACCGGGGACTTTAACGCCCATCACACCATTTGGGGAAGCTCAAAAGTCAACGCAACCGGACGAAGACTCGCTTCGTTTTCCTCCAATCATGACCTCTTGCTGCTCAATGACGCTAGTCCTACGTTTCTACGGGGCACAGTGTACAGCAGCTGCCTGGACTTGACCTTTGTATCATGCCGCTTTGCCACGCGCGTTAAGTGGTTTTTGGACATTGAGACACATGGCAGCGATCACATCCCCACCTACCTCAAGATTGACGGCATGTCTAACACTCACACGCCAAGCACACTACGAAGAATTGATTGGACTGTGTTTAAAAACCACCTGGAGGACGCTTGTCAGAAAGGTCTTTTATCTGGACTGCAGGAAGCTATTAAAGAAGCGGCGCAGACCGCTATGTGCACGCTCATGTGCTCATCGAAGTACTCGCAATTCGACCTGGAGTTGGAGCGACTTCGTGCTATTCGTCGTCGCGCCGAACGAAGATACCGACGCACGAAGTCCATTCACGATCTAAGGACAGCCCGGCGCACTCAAAAGAAGATACAACGCCGCATAGATAAACTGGAATAGGAGCGATGGACAAAGTATTGTGATTCCCTTGACCCCCGCAAGCCTCTGTCTCAAATATGGAGAACTGTGAGAGGCCTACGTTCCGTTCCGGAACAACGCTTTCCATTCAAGGCACTAGCACTTTTCCAACGCCGACAAGACCTCGACGTGGCGGAAGATTTCTGTGCCATGATTACAGGCCAGTCAGCGGGATCAAGTTCCCTTACCTTTGACTACGTTCCGGACACACGGGACTCACGCATGGATCTGCCGTTCACCATTCAAGAGCTCGACGCGGCACTTGCCCTATGCAATCGGTCGTCGTCACCTGGACCAGATGGTATTTCTTACCGTACCTTGTGCCACCTCGGTGAACTAGCACGAAGTGCCTTGCTGAACATCTTCAATGAGTCCTGGGAGAATGGAAACGTTCCTCAAGAATGGAAGACCAGCCGCCTGGTACCACTCCTCAAACCTGGCAAGTCTCCTCTAGAGATTACTTTCTACCGCCCAATCGCGCTGGCCAGTTGCATTGGGAAAGTGATGGAACGAATGATCCTCGCCAGACTTGAATGGTACCTGGAACGCTATGAAGTTTATCCAGACGCAATGGCTGGCTTTCGACGTCACCGGTGTTCCATTGACAACGTCATCGATTTGGTCACTTACGTTCAACATCAAAAGGCGTGTAAGCGATTATCTGTCGCCCTGTTCCTCGACATCAAAGGAGCATATGACAATGTTCTTCATGAGGCTATATTAGAGGCTCTGGAAATGGTTGGCCTCGGCGGTAGGCTTTATCGTTGGACACGCAGTTATTTACATATGTGGTCTCTATTTGTGAATACTGAAGACGGCCCAACTTCTCAACACTATACACACCGTGGAGTACCACAGGGTGGTGTGTTGAGCCCAACACTCTTCAATCTTGTGCTCATTGCCCTCGTAGAATGCCTACCAAATACGGTGAAGTTGTCAATATATGCGGATGACATATGCGTCTGGGCATCTGGCGTGACGCGTCCTCAAGTACGTGCTAGGCTCCAAAAATCTGCGGCGTTGATAGCGACGTACCTTAATGAACAAGGCCTCAAGATTTCCCCGGAAAAATGCGCATTGATCGCATTTAGCCGGAAACGAATGACACCATACACCATAACCATCGATAGACAAAATATCCCTTACGTCAGAACGCACAGGTTCTTAGGGGTAATCACCGATCGTGACCTTTGTTGGAGTCCCCATGTCACCAACCTAAAGAAGCGCCTGACAGCCATCTCTCATCTCTTCAAGTTTCTTGGAGGAAAATCCTGGGGTACTTCAGTACACGCGATGATGCAACTCTATAGGACGCTGTTTCTCGGGTATCTGAGGTACAGCTTGGCAGTGCTGATCAATACCTGTAAAACTAACATTCGTACAATCGAAAGTGCTCAGGCACAGGCACTTAGGGTCTGTCTAGGGTTGCCACGATGTACATCAACATCAGAAACCATTGCAATTGCACATGACTACCCAGCCAAGATTCACATTATTATGGAAGCGCTCAGAGCACACGTCAGGCACCTTGCTCGCGCCCCTTCCCACTATCTAGCCTCACTGCCAGAAGACCGACCACGTGCCTCTTTTTGTCAGACAATACTGCCTTATCGTATATACCTTCCATCAGGTTACACAGCTGCAACGAGAGTTTTGTTTCCTCCTTGGTGCTTGGCTCAGCCACAAGTTCGACTGACAGTGCCTGGAATTCGAACGAAAGCCGAACTCTCATCACCAGCTCTCAAGCAACTTTCGCTGATCATGCTCTATGAAAAATACAGTGATCATACCCATCTATACACTGATGGTTCAACCACCATGGACGGTTCTGCAGGATCAGTGTTTTTTCCTGCGAAAGTCTCCACCATGAAATTCAAGACATCACACCAGACGACATCGACAGCCGCGGAGCTTGCTGCTCTTCGTAGCGCACTTCGCATAATTCGTGAGGAACCACCTAACAAATGGAGTGTTTTCAGTGACTCCAAGGCAGCGCTACATTGCTTGCTTTCCGCCTTACACCGTGGACCCTACGAACAACTAGTCCTCGAAATCCGAGAGCTCCTTCATTGCCTCGTCGAGCAAGGACACGACATCACCTTTCAGTGGCTCCCTAGCCACTGTGGCGTAATGGGCAACGAATATGCTGATGAAGCTGCTCGATCTGCTCATGAAGACGGCGCACAGGAACCAATCCCGCTGTCACGAACAGATGCAGCAGCGAAACTTCGAGTGCTTGCAAACGATGCCACACAATCGTTGTGGAACACACCTAGTTTGCAACACACACGTCTGCATCGACTGGACCCATGTCTTCGACTTCGACCTCCACCTGGACTATCCCGACCCGAAACAACAGTACTTTGCCGATTGTGGCTTGGTGTCGCATTTACAAAGTCGTTTGCTTTCCGCATTGGATGGGAGGATAGTGCTGCAGCCTGCGTGTGACCACTGCGGCGACGAGGAAACAATCGAGCACGTACTTTGTCACTGTCCCCATTACAGCGCACATAGGCAGTCATTCGCGACCGCGCTGGCACGTCTTGACGACCGGCCGCTTTCGGAGCAGACAGTCCTGGAACGCCGGCCTATACAGTCGTCACACAATAAGTCAGTCAAGGCACTCTTGAAGTTTTTGCGATCGAGTGGACTATCTGACAGACTATAGTTCTCACAGACGTTTCCAACCTCCTCCTTTTCTTTTTTTTTCTTTTTTTTACTTCCTTGATTTTTTTTTCGTGATTGCTTTTTCTCTTCCCTATTCTTTCCACCTTTCATTTCCCCTTCCCCTTCCCCCAGTGCAGGGTAGCAAACCAGAATCTTTTCCGGTTAACCTCCCGGCCTTTCCCACCACGTTCCTCTCTCTCTCTCTTGATATCCGAGCTTTTCAGTTACAATCGTGTAAATTGTAGGGTGTCCAGCAAGAGGAAATTTATCAGCCATACCACTAACTGTCATTCGTCGATCTAATCGCAATTCCCGGTCCACTTGTTGAACAGTTTCATTAGTCTGGATGCTGGGCCTGCCACTCCGCTCTTCATCGCGCACATTTGGGCGGTCATTTTTGACGTCTCGACACAATTTTCTGACCTTCCTTCACTCATCACTGTAGGTCCATAAACTAGGCACAACTCCCCACGAATTTGAGAAGTTGATGATCCTTTTTCATGCAAAAATCGAATAACAGCTCGCACTGACAACAGGCGGGAGTAACGATTTTCGCGGACATTGTCGTCTGCATTCCCCGACAAGCAGACGACTACTGGGCCAAAACAATAAATTCATTACCTTTGCGAGTAATTAACAGATGACAGTGCACAAATCAAACTTTACTCTGACGTGTAAATATTTAAATACGAGGCAAACGGCCCTTACTTTTTTAATAACCTTCGTAGATTTATCGGTCGTATAAGCTTGTAAACACAGGCATACTAAGTAAATTAACAAGCATGGCGTCACGCGCACGAGCAAACATGAACGCATCTCAATTGATGACCGCGGAAACTCGCTGTCAAAACGCTGGAGTGAGCAGCGCGGGCAGCAACAGTGAGCGAATTGACCTTCGTGCCGTCTCTCGCTTCAACGTGAACTATTGACCCTTTTCGCGGAGCAGTTTGGTTTAAAGAAACGAGATGGCGCTCATGGCGGCGCGCCATGCCTCTCCTCAGCGACCGCGCACGAATACGAAACCATTACCGCTTCTACCTTGCTTCTGTGCGATCAGCCGTCGGAAATGCAACTGAGTTTTCGCTAACACACTGTGCTCCAATCATATTAGATTGAATCATGTGGATTGAGCACGTGTGCAATAGTTGGCTGCAAAAATAGTGACTGGCATGTTAAGGAATATAATGAATCTGTGTGGCCAAGTTCGCGGACCGCTGCTGCAACTGTCCGAACGTGTTACCGGCACTTCGTGATGTACGGCTTTCCTCGAGGATACAGAAATTTGCTCATCCGCCAGCCTTGTATCGCTGACCTTCAAAGAAAGGGCTTCATCCCCAGAACGTCGGCATGAGTGAGTACCACTCGTTCAACAATGAAAAAGGGAGTAGCGCCGCTTCCTGTCATAGTAAGTTTCGCGCACGTTATCTATACACATCTTTCCCAAATGGCAGGAAAACTTACGCCCACTCTATCACCGACGTATCAAGAATAAGTGAATGGTCGCACACTTGAATATATGCGCACTGTATACGCACAATAAATGACGGACTACACCTATGGCGCACGAATGGTCGAAGCTGAATGTTCCGTGATGGTCCACAAGAGTATATAAGCGAGTTACTAGCTGTAATATATATTTGCTACAAGGTACCCAATGTACTAAACAGCTACGTTTCAAGCCTTGTGCGCAGCAAGAACAAATCTATAGGAACTGGGCACACCCGCGAGCGATTAGACAGAAAATAATCAGATAGTGGCCTCACCGAGGAACTTCCCTGAGTCAGAAACTGACAAGCCACTGCTTCAACAAATTTGCCGAATAAAGAAGAAAGAGCAAAACACACTAATCCTGACTGAATTCATACTAGGAAAGCTTCGAATACATATTGCTACAGAACAGTATTTGCCTTGACGAAGAGGCGAGCAGTGTGAAGACGACGACGAAGATTAGAGGCTGGTGCGGGCTGTGGCTTCTTGGCCAAGTGCGGCGCATTTCTTTGTAAATATACTTGTACATAGCTTTTCGTCTGCGTCATCCTACGTAACATATCTGGTGGAGGTGGACGTTCCCTGTACCTCGTCACGGAGCTTCGCAGTGGACGGTACGTCGAGCCTTCCTTCATGGCTCCCGGCGACGATAGCTCGGCTCAGCCGGCTCAGACACCTGCTGCCACTTCGACGACCTACATCGCTCTCCCCGCTTCCCGCGATCCGGGCGTATTCTCGGGCCAAGATGCGGAAGACGTCGACGACTGGATCAGCCTGTACGAACACGTCAGCCGCAATAACCGGTGGGACCCTACTATCATGCTCGCCAACGCTCTCTTTTACCTCAGTGGCACACCTCGAGTTTGGTTTCGGACACACGAAGATGAGATCACCAGTTGGGATTCGCTTAAACAAAAACTCCGAGACTTCTTCGGCAACCCCTACGGTCACCAACTTGCCGCGCAGAGGGCGTTATCCGGCCGTGTGCAGACGTCCACCGAGCCCTACGTCACGTACATTCAGGACGTCTTGGCTCTGTGCCGCAAAGTTGACGCACACATGACTGAGCCAGACAAGGTTTCCCACATCCTCAAAGGCATTGCCGATGACGCCTTCAACTTGCTCGTATTCAACAACGTGGCGACGGTGGATGCGGTTATCAAAGAGTGTCGCCGCCTGGAACTCGCTAAAAGCCGACGTATCGACCAGCAGTTTGCCCGTCTGCCCAACACCCCAGCGACATCTTCCTGTGCCGACGCTCCTCGTCCCAACAACACTGGTGATGTTACCATGATCGTCCGCGGAGTGAAATTGAGGCCGCTTATCCGGCTGCCTTCGACTCCAGCTCCTCCAACGCACCTGCAGTCACGGTTTTCCTGATCCAGGCAGTTGTCCGCCAGGAGTTCGCGAACATGAGTCTTCACACCATCTGCTCGGCCCATCGCCCTGATACCCACCCGGCTTCTTCGATTCCGCCCCGTTCCACAACTTATTACCCACCACGTTTCCGCAACCCATCTGAATGGCGCACTGCTGACGACAAGCCCATTTGTTTTCACTGCCGTAGAATTGGGCACATTTCTCGCCACTGTCGCAGTCGCTGGAGTTCCCCGACCCAGTCTACTTATATTGCCTGCTCTCGCCCAGGTGGCCCTTCTCGACCCTATGCCGCACGCTCCGATAACGCCGCCACTTATTCTCCAGTTCCGTCGACTTCGTTCGCTTGCCACCTTCGGCACTGACTTACGTTGACTTAGCGTCATCCCCACCAGTGCCCGACGGTCGCTACATCGCGGCTCCCACGCAAGACGTCCTGCTTACACACGGGATCACAGTGCCTAATACAGTTTTATCTGTTACGGCGAATTGCGTCTGCCTGCCAGTGGTCAATTTTGGCTTGACGGCACAAGTGCTGCCACGCGGGATGTCTCTGGCCCAGCTTTGCTCATTCGAGGATCACTCAGTAGCATCTATTGCAGTAGACGACAATTCAGCCGATCATCCTCTACCATCGCAGTCGGCAACTTGTACCATTGCCGACTTACAGAAAATGATTGCGCCCGACATGCCGTCCGAGCACGCTCGTGAGCTCTACCGCGTTCTGTTATCCTACCACGATATTTTTTACTTTAACGATCGTCCCTTAATTGCCCCAAACTACAGCTGTTAAACATCGCATTAATACCGGCGATGCCCCTCCTATTCATCGCCGCCCGTATCGAGTGTCCCCGGCTGAGCGTCAAGTTATTCACGCAGAAGTTCGCAAAATGCTTGCCAAGAACATTATAGAACCGTCGTGTAGTCCATGGGCGTCACCTGGTGTACTGGTAAAAAAGAAGGATGGCTCATGGCGCTTTTGCGTGGATTATCGGCACCTGAACAGGGTTACCAAAAAGGACCTGCATCCCCTACCTCGGATTGATGACGCCCTTGACTGCCTCCACGGTGCTCGCTATTTCACCTCTATTGACCTTCGCTCCGGCTACTGGCAGATTGCCGTGGACGATCTAGACCGCGAGAAGACTGCTTTTGTAACACCCGATGGTCTTTATCAATTCAAAGTGATGCCTTTCGGTCTATGTAACGTTCCTGCCACTTTTGAACGCATGATCGACTCCCTTCTTCATGGTTTCAAATGGTCCACGTGCCTGTGCTACTTAGACGAGTAGTATTTTCCCCAACGTTCGCTACACACCTGGAGCGCCTCTCAGCAGTCCTGGACGTTTTTCGTCGACCCGGCCTACAACTCAACGTATCGAAGTGCCAATTCGGCCTTGTCCAGATTACTGTCCTTAGACATCTCGTTGACGCGCACGGAGTGCAACCGGATCCAGGCAAAATCCATGCTGCTACGCACTTCCCTGTTCCGAAATGTGTCAAAGATGTGCGCAGCTTCGTCGGCCCTTGTTCGTACTTCCGCCGTCTCGTGAAAAATTTCGCGGCCATAGCACGACCACTAACCGAGCTTTTGAAAAAAGACACCCCTTTCCAGTGGGGCGATAACGAGACCTCTGCGTTCTCCCATCTAATCGACCTCCTCACAACACCTCCCGTTCTGGCCCATTTTGATCCTTCTGCGCCTACCGAAGTCCGTACTGATGCCAGCGGCCACGGAATTGGCGCAGTACTGGCACAACGACAGCGCGGCAACGACCGTGTTATCGCTTACGCCAGCAGGCTCCTTTCACCCTCCGAGCGCAACTATTCCATCACTGAGCGTGAGTGTCTGGCCCTAGTTTTGGCGGTTGCGAAGTTCCACCCATACTTATATGGCCGGCCCTTTTCCGTTGTCACAGACCACCACGCGCTTTGCTGGTTATGCTCACTGAAAGATCCTACAGGAAGACTTGGTCGCTTGGCCTTACGCCTCCAAGAATATTCGTATACTGTTACCTACAAATCCGGCCGACTACGCAAGGACGCTGACTGCCTGTCTCGCTACCCGGTAGACGAGCCTGACGACGCCGACAGTTGTACCGCCAACGGTATTTTCTCTGTGTCTGACTTCGCTAACATTGCCGATGAGCAGTACCGGGATCTATCGCTGCCAGCACTCATCGAGCGTCTGCGCTCTACACCTACCGAAGCCTCCGTTCGCCGATATGTCCTCCAAGGCGGCATTCTCTACCGAAGGAACTTCCTCCCTGATGGATCTGATCTTCTTCTTGTCGTGCCAAAACATCTACGACGGACTGTGCTCTTTGAGATGCATGACGCACCTACTGCAGGACATCTTGGGGTAACCCGCACGTACGACCGCGTCCGGCGCCGCTTCTATTGGCCTGGTCTCGCTCGCTCCGTCCGACGCTATGTTGCTACCTATGATCCCTGCCAGCGTCGGAAAACACCTAAGGTGCTACCTGCCGGTCATCTCCAGCCGATCACCGTCCCTGTGGAACCGTTCTGTCGTGTTGGATTAGACCTCCTCGGCCTCTTTCCCACGTCATCTTCGGGGAACAAATGGGTAGCCGTCGCAACTGATTACGCCACCCGATACGCTGTCACACGGGCTCTGCCTACCAGTTGCGCCACTGACGTCGCGGACTTTCTCTTGCGTGACATTATCTTGGTTCATGGCGCCCCGCGACAGCTGCTTACTGACCGTGGTCGCAACTTCCTGTCGAAAGTTATCGCCGACATTGTGCGTTCCTGCTCCACTCAACACAAGCTGACTACCTCATACCATCCTCAAACCAATGGCCTGACGGAGCCGTTAAACCGTACCCTTACCGATATGCTGTCCAAGTACGTTTCCAAGGACCACCAAGACTGGGACATTGCCCGTCCTTACGTCACAATTGCGTACAATTCTTCCCGGCACGACACCGCCGGATTTTCTCCATTTTATTTGCTGTACGGTCGCGAACCAACCTTGCCCCTTGATACCGCACTTCCTCCTGCTGCGATCTCAACAAGTGAGTATGCGCGCGACGCCATCGCCCTCGCCGACCATGCACGCCAGCTTGCCCGTACTCGACTGACGGCCTCGCAAACCACTCAGCAGCGTCAGTACAACGCCCGCCACCGTGACGTACAGTTTTCGCTGGTGCGTTCGTGCTCCTGTGGTCGCCCTCTCGTCACGTCGGACTTTCAGAGAAGCTCCTTTCGCGATACACAGGGTCCTACCGCGTGCTGCGCCAGGTGACGCCTGTGACGTACGAAATTGAACCTGTGAGTTCGACCTCACCGTCTACTCTGGCATCTAGTGATGTCGTGCACGTCAGTAGCCTCAAGGCCTACTACACTGCTTCCGAGTCCGGCCTTTAATCGCTCCGGGACGAAGAGGCGAGCAGTGTGAAGACGACGACGAAGATTAGAGGCTGGTGCGGGCTGTGGCTTCTTGGCCAAGTGTGGCGCATTTCTTTGTAAATATTCTTGTACATAGCTTTTCGTCTGCGTCTTCCTACGTAACAATATTTACCCCCGCTTTTAGAACAAGCACCATATACGCTGCTTGCGCCGTTTGGACATAGCTTAATCAGCTCCGAAATCGCTTTTCCATTGTAAACAAGGAGGCAACGGAGGCAGTTGAGGCAAGCAATGGACGCGTCACCACGTGATCAAACATGGCAGCGCCCACGGGATCGCCGCGAAAAGGGTGAATACGCGTCGAAAGCACAGCGCATACAAAGCTTCCGGCACTAGTTGCACTTTGTCCACATCGCACGTCGCTTTGAAGATTGAGCTCGCGCGGCCGCGAACTTTTTCCACGTCTCAGGTCGCTTTCAAGATAACAGTGGCCGCGCGGCCGCGTACGGAACCTCACGGCGATGACCACGGCGACGGCAGAAATGCCCTTGAAGTGTCCATGTGGTGGTGGTTGTGAATTGTAGCAACAGGCGGGTTTAGCCTGGCGATCAAGGCCGGCAATTGCTCCGCCCGATTGTCTCTTACAATATCGCTGCAGGGTTTTACCATATTTCCATCAAACCAGTCTCTCTTAAGAATTCGATAAGGAGACGTGAAGTTTCTTTGCGGGCTATAACTGATCCCTCGGGAAATACAAGCTGTTGCAGGCAGGCATGCGGAAGGTCCTTTTTTAGCAAATTCTCCAGGAGAGGGAGAAAACATTTATTTGGACCATCGAGGTCGTGGCTGCTCGACGAACTTGCTCGATGAGAGCTTCTTGTCCCGCCAGGGTATCGCCGGTCAGCTGTGCCTCCCACCCCTCAAATGACGTGCTAGGCGTCTTTAAGTGTTAAGGTTTGCCCCCGCACCCTCACGAGATGTGAAAGAGTGTAGGGCGTGTGTCGCCGCACCAGGGGCAGATGCCGCGATATGTTTGTGGGTACATTTTGCTGTATCTGTGTAGGTTTGGGAATGTGTTAGTCTGAACAAGTCTAAAAGTTATTGCCTCTTCAGTGCTGAGCTTTTTGTGAGGGGGAGGATAAATCCTGCGGTTGAGCCGCTGGATCTCGAGGTGGTCGCAGAAATTGGATGGCAGGGGCACGAAGGTAAAGGGTGGGGATTGATGAGACGATTGGTTTTGCCCCGCTCGGTTGATTAGCGCTCTAGCTAAGGTGTTCGCCCTTTCGTTCCCCTCCAGTCCAGCTTGGCCCGGCGTCCACGTGATTTGATGGGATTCTTGCAGCCTCGGGGCTAGAATCTGAGCAACCAGCAGCGGTGTTCGTCCGTTCGTAAAGTTACGGCAGGCTGTATACAGTTCGGAGAATCGATTCGTCCCATCTTAAATAACCAGGCCGGTGTACTAGCAGATCCTGTCCTTATCCGATATAGAAGTGAGGCTTGCTCTCGGTGAAATATCTTGGTTACTAGGGCATATGTGGTGGAACCCAAAGCGACCCAAAGTGATCTGAATGTCAGATTTTTTCACGTGATTACTCTTTGGAGCCTTGACTTTGGGAGGATGATAGAGCGCTGCGTATGCAAGCGCATCAGCTTTTTCGTTGCGAGAAATATCAATGTGGGAGGGCATTTATCCACTGAAACTTTACTGTGAAGCCTTTGTTGTTGACTTCTTTCATGGGGGCTAGTGATTTGCGCGGGAACTTGATAGATGGCAGACCACGGTAGAGTTGTTGTAACGCTGTTTTTGAGTCCGTAAGGACAGCCACATTCTGCGGAGGCAAAGTATTTAGTTTGCGCGGCGGCTATTGCCACGCCTTCCGCAACTGTCGACGAGGCTATACACCAGAACACGATAGTCTCGCACCCAGACTAACCGAACGCATACTCTCACACCCGGGCTGCCCGGTCGACCAGCGCCATTTTGTACTGGGCTGCCAAAGTGTGTTCGTCGGCGACCGGTAGACATGGAAAGTTCCAGCTCTAGGACTCCAAAGTGCGGAAATGTGCCCGTTCACGTGGTTCCTAAGTACAAGAAGTCATCTGGGCGGCATTGCGTCGTGTTTGGATGCCAAAACAACCAGCGCAAAAGGAGCAGGTTACTTAGCGCTGTTTGCGAAGAGCACAACACACGCAGGGAATCGTGCCGGTGCGGTGTTTTCAGCTTGCACCGATTTCCATCCGCAACGAAGAACGCCAAGCTGCGCCACCAGTGGATAGCTGCACTGAATAGGAAGAACTACCAGCCCAGTGAAAATGCGCGAGTGAGTATGAGAGCTGTGTATATTTTGGTGCCACGTTCAACTTTGCGCCCTACGAACGTAATATGTGTAACACGCAGGTTTCCTCTGAGCACTTCCTGGACAACAAGCCTACAGAGCAGAATCCCGTGCCGATGCTTCGCCTTGGCTATAACAAAAAGGCAAGCCTTTTCGTGTTTTCATTCATGTAGAGCTCCCGACGGTTAAGAGGAACAGTTGAGTTTGCGGTTAGCGATACTTGCAGCTGGCGCGCGGCATGACCATTAAGCGTGAACAAGTCGTAGGCAATAGAATGTTGCCCTGCTGGTGAGCGTTATTACTAACGAAAGTAAACTGAAGTCTGCTCGTCACGTAGCATGCGTCCACAAAGACGTTAACGACGACTGCTCGTCGTCGAAGGTGTTCTTGCAGCGCGCCTGTCTTTACATTTCAGGTGTCATTCGTAACGAATTCATTTGAGCCTCCTGATCTCTAAACTGCGTGCGTGCTGTTATGCGAGGCAAAGCACGAAATTTTTCTTTTCATATAGCGAGGAAAATTAGGTGGTTAATTATTGTTGCATTTTGTAACAAAATTTTGGTTGCTCTCACCTGGTTTTTTTTTGTTTTTTTTTTCTGAGGGAGCGCCAACAATCTGATATGGCCTCGCACAAGCGAAACAGATCTGATACCAGGTAACTGCAGTTTTTGGGGCTAATTTCTTGGAATGCAGGTGCGGCTTGTTGTCTTGTACCAAAGGGGTCCCTGATGATGCAGCTTTAAGTAGGGATGGTAATTTTATGTGCCCTGTAATAGTTGGTGCAACAACTCACACCTGCATCTGTCGTGCTCACCTTGTTATGCGGGCTTTGACAGCACATGTAGTTGAACATTATAACCACTGTAGTTCCACATTTTCCAATGAGTGCAGGTTTAGTGCCATACGCTGCTTGTTCTAAGTGCTATAGGCTTGTGTTCTGAATGTTGTGCTTTTAAGTGGTTGCACGATACAATTGGCCTTGTGCATTTTGTTTTTCATTTTGAGAGGAATTTATATCTTCCCAACAGTTATGGCACAGAAAAGAACTACAGCCCTTCTTACTATAACATATAGTTTGTTTGTTTTCAATGTGCAGGTGGTGAAGGGCAGGCGTCTGCTAATCAGGCAGGCTGTAAGCCCAGTCAAGCGACCTCGCCATTGTGCTGCCGAACGTGGCCAACCTAGCAGTGAACATGACAAACAAGACCATACTGAAAGTGCAGAGGACAATGTTCTGTGTGCTGGTGGGAACCTAGGAACGTTGCATGCTGGTACCCAAGCACTAGCTGCTGCCTGTCCACAACAGGAGAGAGAGAGAGAAACAACTTTAATTGAAAACACCAACAATCCGATATGGCCTCGCACAAGCGAGCAACACTGCACAAACGAGACCACACGAGCAACACAACGATACCACACAAACAAGCAACACAAGCTTGAACAGGAGCAGCAGATCATTCAGCAGCAAGTGCCCACATCCCAGCAGGTAGCGTCTGTTCACCTTCCTGCAGTGGATGCCCCGAGTGAAACAGCGCAAATGGAGACACCAGGTCACACTAAAACAAGTGTAGTAGAAGCTAAAAGCACAGTAGAACTGTATAACAGCGAACTGCAGGAGGTCGCATCCGAAAGGCTTGATATTGTCCCTGCTACATACGAGGTGGTGGTCGAAAGCACTGAAGAGGCAGCCCCAAATTTTCATTTTGAGACATCTTATGATGCAGAGAATCTCCACACTGTTGAGCTGTCCACAGTGTCATCACTTTCAGAGCCCGAGCAAGCAATAGTGCCAATGGATGTTTCACTTGAGTGTGTGCAAAGAATTTTGCACGAACACTGCTACTTTTCTTGTAGTGTGAAAAATGTTGATGCAGGAACTCAAACATCTATTTACAATACAGTTTCATTACCGCCTAGTCAGTACCAGTTTTACACTGGATTGAGCTATTGCACCTTCTGTGAATTAGTCAACGTTGTGGAGAGTAAGGTCAGCACTCAATTCAAATTAAGCATTAGTGATGCTGTTCTGCTGACTTTGATGCGCCTTAGACTGGGCTTGCTCTATGCTGACTTAGCGTATCGGTTTGCTGTATCTGTATCTCTTGTTGGTAAAATTTTTCGCACAATTCTTCGAGCACTAGCTGAAATTTCCAGACAACATTTGATCATCTGGCTACCTCAGGAGACCATACAGAGGTCACTTCCAAAAACATTCAAAGAAAGCATGTACAAGAACACTAGGTGCATAATAGACTGCACAGAGGTGTATATGCAGTGCCCCAAGAAGCTGTATGCTCGTGCTCAGACGTACAGCCAGTACAAAGGCGGAAACACTGCAAAATTTCTAGTAGCCATAGCACCCACAGGCTTCATTATGTTTGTATCTAAAGTATATGGTGGCCGGGCTTCTGATCGGTTTATCGTGCAAGACTCAGGATTTTGCGACTACCTCGAAAACTGTGATGAAGTAATGGCAGATCGAGGCTTCACCTTGAATGAGGAGATGAAAGCAAAATGTGTTCGCCTAAATATGCCCGCTTTTACACAAGGAAGGAACAGGCTTGAAGAAGTGGAGGTGACGAGAACAAGGCGAATTGCTTCATTAAGAATACATGTCGAAAGAGCAATTAACCGTATTAAGACATTCAGAATACTCAAGTACAGTGTCCCAATTCATCACAAGAAACTTGTAAATGAGATTGTTGTAGTTTGTGCAGGACTTTGCAATTTGAAGTCACCCCTGATTCGCAGTGATATCATAGTTGAAGAAGGTACTCCGTGAGCGAAAGTATATGGCCTCAGGCTCGCTGAAAAACACTAAATTTAGTCGTAATTCAGACATACAAACGGACAAGTGGCCGGGAAAGCTCGCAATGTCATGTTTATACTGCAGTCCTCAGTTTCAAGTTATATGCGTTGGTGAAAAAAAATCTGCTTAATCGCAGAATCTGTGGTATGTATACTTTTGCACAGAGGAGTACCTGTGTCAAGTGCATTACTTGCTAGCAATGACTTAGTCGTGGGTGCCAGATTGGTCTTGCAACACTTGCTAAAAGAAGGCTGTGTTAATTTTGTGTTGTGTATGGTAAGCTTTTTTATTTTTAGGAGTGATTTCACTTTAAAATCTGAGACTTGCATTATGTTTTTCTAAATGTTCATAGAGAGCCTGGTAGACTTTTCTTGTGAGAGGTTTCACGTGAACTGTGACATTTATTCTAAATATGCGAGAAAAAAAAGCCTGCAAGGTACTATACTTCCCAGTTGTCCATCATGTGTATTGACAATTTTTGTGCTTATTTTTTATAGCTGTGTTGTAGTATTACGTGCAATTTGCCAGTGTACATGTAATGTCATCTCACACAAGTGCTCAAGTGATTTGGAAGGTTATTCTATTTTGTTCTTATATATGTTCACAAAGAAGAGCCTGATAACCTTTTTTTTTCTAGTTGCGTGCGATTTCACTCTGAAGTCCAAGATTTATTCTGGTAGATTGCGTCAAAGGTATGCCAGGAGGAAATCATGCAAGATGTATTCGCCAGTTGTATTTATGTGTAGTAACATTTTTTATACATATGATGATTTTATACCTTCATTGTAATCAGTACAATTTTCTAGTGTACATGTAAGGTCATATCACACAAGCGCTCATGTGATTTGGAAGGCTATTGCATGATGTTCTCATAAATGTTCACAAAGAGGAACCAAGGCGAGTCACCACTGTGCAGCTTCTTGTTTTCTGTGAAAGAAACTTTTTTGCACTAGTTTGGATAGTGCATTTTACTGTCTAGAAAAGTACAAGGCTGGAAACCATTCTTTATTGATTCATCAACATAAATGACAGGTATTTGTGTTCCAAAGGTTACAGCTGTGGACAATTTTTTTTTGTCTCCGTAGATTGTATATACATATTGTTACACTTTTGCTTTGAATGCATTGTCACCAGCAGCAAGGATATATGGGCCGGTATTTTGTAGCGATGCGTTATGCTTTATGCTATACTAGTCCTATCATCCACCGCTCACGGCCGGCTGATCCCGTTGATAACGTGAGCAGACCGTCGCTCTGACCACCGACCAAGCGCGAAAAGGCATTACCATCGGAAAGGCATAGCTACAAAATACCGTCCTTGGTCTCCACAATAGATCCTTGCTGGACTTGGTAAACAGAACAAACTTTGTGTGCACATGTAAGATGCGTGACTTGTTTTATGCCTCAGGGCAAACTTCCAAATAAAAATAAACGAACTATTGCACAATATGTCTTGCTGTTTGTTTTTTCGAGCTATAGAACTTTCGCTTATAAATTATTTACAATAAATAAACAATATGCTGCAAATTAACCACTTTTGCTATACTGTCATTAAGTAGCAGTACGTAGAAACATGTCGTACGCTTCAAGTGCTGTCGAGCTTTGAGTGAGAGCATCGTCTACCAAGGCAGGAAGGTAGAAAGTAAAGTAAAAGTTGCGCACTCTTGCAAGGCTGGAGCTTAAGTATGCTGGGTCATAGTTCACATTAACCAGGACAGTTCGCCTGCTTGTCCACACATAAAAAAAGCAATGTTTCCTTTGGCAACAATACATAGTGAATTGTACTTGACTGTAGTAGCCCCCCCCCCTGCCTGATTTAGAAAGAAAATATCCATCATCTCCCTTCCTTACATCATATTTTCCGCTGTCCAACAAAGAGGAGCAGTCTTCTGTGTAAGGGCACTTAATTTCAAGAATGGAGTCTGTGCCAACAAGTCCATCTGGGCTTGCAGATAGGTACGGTTCACTTTGCGACACCACAGTTCCTAGTCTTGCCACTTTTAGGCCAGTTTCTTGCTCAAACGCCTCCCTGGCTATAGGCTCACACTGTGTACCATGCATAGTTGCTTTGTTACCTCTGAAGCTAGACCTCAGTAGGGCAGCCAGTGCTCTTTCTGGCAAAGTGTGCTTGCGCTTAGGTATCTTTGACGTGACTGAGGCTGTTATTCTGACCTTTCTACTGCCTTCCCACACACTGCCACGTTGCTCCACTGTTCCTTTGGCCAGTCTAACTTGTGCATCTAGAGGTATGTCTACATACCTTTTATAGAAATCATTACAGCAATGGCAGTTGTCAGGTCCAGTACCGCTATGAAAGCCATGAGACGGGACACTACGAGGTGCAAGTATTTCATCTGTAGTTTCTGCAGCTGGTGCATTTAGCGTTAAGTTTAAAATTCTGCCCGGTACTGATGCAAGACCTTTCAAAGGAACTGTATCAAAGCTTTTAACAAGCGAATTATGGTCCCTAAACTTCTGAAACTGAGGATCATGTAGCCTCGGGGCAGGTTTCCCAGTCTGGATTTGCCTTCTTAACTTGAAGTCTATGCCTTGTATTTCTCCTGGAACTACATTCTTCTTTGTGCCACGGTTCCATTCAGCACTCTTGTCAGTACATGCTGTGCCAGTCAAACCAAGTCTGACAGCAAACTCAATCTTCCAAATTAGAGCTCCTGAAAAAAATTTGTACCAATTCATACTTCATAAGAGACACTCCTTTAAAACTTCTGCACTACTGACACTGATCAAAATACAAGTTACTTTTAGTTCACTTTGCATTTAAGCAAATGGCAGATGGTCACATTTAAGTGCATAATTCACGCAGCAAAACTGCATGGCTTTGTAATGCATAAGTTAGTAGCATGTAAAATAATTAGCATACCAATGTGGCTGCAAGCATGCGCTGCACCTGCCATGCAAGAGCAGTCCGCTGTGACGACACTTCCACTGGGCTGAAGGCAGACCCAAGCTTTATGCGGGGGCGCACTTAATGCCTGAGACCTTTCGACTTCTCCTTTGACAAAAATGGAGTGTGTGGCCATGTCCTTGTGCACAAGCAAGCAGCCTACCTTGCCACTTTCAACATAGTTGTAGGCTTCAGTGCTTTTGATTGCATTCACTTCTTCAAGGTCACAAGCTTTTGTCTTCAAAAGGTAGTAAATAATATGGTGTTCCTGCACAGGAGGCCACAGCTTCATGTCTTCGATCCAGTCTTTGATTTCATGAAATTCAAGCGGACACAAGGCACCTGCACAGAATACATAGGATTGACACATAAATAAACAGTACTCAAGCCAATGTCCTTTACGTCGCAGACGCTGATATAAAATCTTAAAGCACTAGTTCTAACAATGGCTACATAATTAGTCTATGCTCGCATAGCACACCTGTAATTCTGAGGGACGGTGGGATTCTGCACAATAACACCACCAGATTGGCTAACAATATCGCAACTTCGCTTTTAAGGCATTACTGTCACAGATAGCTTCTCAAAGGGATTGATGAACGATACACTTTTATTGGAACTCTAAATCGCAGGTGATGCTCGGCAATTGCATGCTTTCACATTTTAGCTCGAAGGGGACCATTAAAAAAATTTGAAAAGTCACGGAGAGCACAAAACGAAAATACTGGCACGAGCGAAGATGCTGTTCCAGGAGAGCAGGCCCTATCTCTACAATGGCCCCTACTGCTCCCCCGGGAAAATAAGTGATGCTATTTTGGAGGTAGAGCGCCGTAAGGCGCGAGAAACTCTGTCCGACGTACGCGGACACGCGAGGAGAATAGGTGACGCCAACGAGGAATTTACCGCATGCTTCTGAGCACTTATGGGAGAAACACCGCTTTCCGCGAAACACGTCGCAAAGCGTACGCCCGGGCAAAATTTTGCCGCGGGATGCATGTTGAAAAGTAGAATTTTCATAAAGCTTTATCGCGCAACCTTTAATAATATATGGCACCAACATAGTGCTGTATATTCCTTCACAGGTTACGTGCCAAAAATACGGAGATATTACAGCTCACACGTGTTCTAGTATATAGCGCGCGGCTTGTACAAATGTAATAGCGTACTTACCCGATGTATTCGCTTCTGCAGTCTGCACAGCACTCAGCGTGGCCATTGCGGACTTGCATGAGGTCTTGAAGTTTGATTGAAACGAGACAGCGCAAATGACAGGTTAGAAAAAACGCGATACACGCCTTCCGCCCAGCTGAAATGCCGAAGTTTCGCTTTTGCGCTGGGTCGCATCTCCCGGTGTGGCAGCCCAGGCCTGCTACTTCGCGGCACTTGGGATAGATGGCGCGACCGGCGCTCACCAATATGGCGGCGCGCTTTGAATTCACGGTGTTCTAGTCTATACAGTCCAGACGGCCAGACCACGCATATCTCAGAGAGGAGGAGGATAAATCCTGCGGTTGAGCCGCTGGATCTCGAGGCGGTCGCAGAAATTGGAATGAAATGGCCAAAAAAAATCACGCACTTGTGATAACTGAGCAGCTTCTTCACTGCTGCGCCATTATAACATTTCGTTGCAAGACCTTTGCACGCTTCGTAGTATTTGGATGGAATTTCTCTTAGAAAGGCTGAACAACTTTGAAGTTTGACAAAAATTCCGAGAAGATGGCTGCCCAGGGCTAGCAATATTAAAACAGCTCGCGTCCTTTTCCAGGTTACTTTCATTTTGCAGTTATGGCTTACCATATGGTAAGCTCTCAGCTCAAATGTCAATGTCCCTGTTTGAACTTGGTTATTATGAATATGGAATGCAGCTGCGCAGCGGTCTTCGTCTACTTTACAGAGCCATATGCATGCGTATACTTGTAGGTTATTCGGGTAGGTCGTGTTCAAATGTTCCAGGACTAGTGACTTGGCTTCTGCAGATGGAATGCAGCTCTTTGATTGCAATCGTGGTACGCTTAAGTAGCATGTGATGTCCTCGAATGTCCGGGGCGGTTCTATTTTTTCCTTCTGTCTCGAGCAGCGCAATCCTAAGACTCGAAGCGTGTTCAGTGCTGCATAAAAATGTTAGCGCGGCTTGTTACCTATACGCCTTAAGAGAACTTTGCCGGGCGAAGACTTACTCAAGCGCAGTAGCTGGTTGATGAAAGTCTGGGAAGCCTGAATTCGCAGAGGGCGTGACTCAGCTTCGTAGAGCACTTTCTTGTTCGATGCCGGCTGAGGGACTCCAAGGCACAGTCGAATACCTTTTCTGTGGATGGCTTTTAAACGCTCGTATTGACTATCTGATAGGGATATCAGAGGCAGCTGGTATAGGATCCGACTGGTAACCAACGCTATTTGTAGCCATATAATTACAATCTCAATAAAATCGTAAGCCTGTTTCACATGCAAGCGGTGGCTGAGCGGCGCGCAGACGCAGCATCGTTTCACATATGCGCCGCATTGGCAGTAATAGCGCGCCGCTGTGAGGCGCAGTGTTGCGGAAAGTACCCGTGAGCTGCGTGTTTCAGCGGTCTTCAAAAGCTGCGCCTTGCTCCATGTTTTGGCGCACTTGGGCTGGGGATTTCATCGGTATTTATTAAGTTGTGCTCCCCTTTCCCGCTTGTAAACCTTGCAGAAAATATAAATACTGTTTGCAGAACTGCTAATACAACCTTTTCATTTCACATTTATTTCCGTTTGATCTCTTTACACGCGACAGCTGAAAAGTCTTGCGGGTTGCACACAGCTAGAATAAGCCGTATGGTAGCGAAGGAACGGGTTGGTTCGTATTTCCGCCATTTGGGCTTCACCAGCGACATCGAACCCGTGTCACATATATATTCAGACCATCTATTCACACACTATCCATGCGGGGACACTGCTACGGCGGTGCTGGTTGGCGAAGTGCGTCCGGTAAGGAGCGCGAGAGAGCTGCCCGACTGCACACACGTCCTCAGACATGACGTGGTTTCCGCGGTGGCAGTGCGGTGTGCTTCAATGCATTGCTTCAATGCCAATCGAACTAACGTCGACGCTCATCCTGAAATAGGTTTGCCAGGATGTTTTAGCATTGAAATTGCCAAAAAAATCACGCACTTGTGATAACTGTGCAGCTTCTTCACTGCTGCGCCATTATAACATTTCGTTGCAAGACCTTTGCACGCTTCGTAGTATTTGGATGGAATTTCTCTTAGAAAGGCTGAACAACTTTCAAGTTTGACAAAAATTCCGAGAAGATGGCTGCCCAGGGCTAGCAATATTAAAACAGCTCGCGTCCTTTTCCAGGTTACTTTCATTTTGCAGTTATGGCTTACCATATGATAAGCTCTCAGCTCAAATGTCAGTGTCCCTGTTTGAACTTGGTTATTATGACCGCTAGCAGATGCTAAAACCCAAAGACGACATTTCAGGGGTTATTCAATTGCGTAGTCCGTATGTGGAGTTCAGGGAACTAATAATTTAAACTGACATTGTGTGCGTGCGTCACAATCATCCACTTTTTCTGTAAATACACAGTGTCCTCATTTCTGACGTCTACATCCAACAGTGAGGTTCACATGCATGCTCTTTTCACAAGTGCCATTTTCAAAGTGTCGCCGTATTCAGGCGTAGGCTTCAAGCATTTCTTCGAGGGAAATCTAATAAATTCGCGAGAGTAGGCGCGCGGCTTAGTTTAGAACTGTCTGCTTTTGGTATACGTAAAATGCACTGGTACTTATTTCTCATTGTTAATGTCATTATCATCATTTTAGTTACAGCAAATGATGAAATTTACAACAGTACATATTGTGCATCTAACAATGCACTTGATGGATGGAAGGTGAGTAACGAGTAGCATTGCCGCTAAACATTTCAATGCTCTATGGCCAAGGTATTGTGACTACATAAAAGGGCTTGAAAACTTAACGTAAACGCCGATTAGCGTAACTCGTTGGGCTAGTAGGCGTCGCATATGTTTTTTTTTAGAAGCGCAAGTGTTTAACGAGAACACAGAAACAAAGAGACACCAGGACAAGCGCTACAAAAAGAAAACAAGAGAAAAAAAAACGCAGACGCATAAATGTAGAGGTGAGATGCGTAGATATATGTCACCTTCTACTCGCTTGGGAGGCGGAGAGTTGCGTACATGCGCTACTCTCGATGGAGGAGAGACGACTGGCAGCACAGCAAACAAGGATTTAATATGTACAAGGACGATAAAAGCACGCGGCACACTAAACTAAAATTATAATTCAACAAAGTCTTCACTCGAACTCAAACAACAAACTCAGATTAACTACAAACTACTTAAACATAACCAGTAGCGCACCCAGGATCTCTGCCAGGGGGGGGGGGGGGGGGTTGACAGTTTGCCAATACCATCTAAACAGCACTAATTTCGATTTCTTCACGGGAAATTGTCAAAAAATGCGCTTTTTGCGAGTGTGCAGACGATTGCGCGTCTTACATCTTAGTTGCAGCACTCAAATGCGTAAGGAAAGAAAAGGGGTTAAACAAAAGGGGGGGTTAAGTCGGCCTCAAGGGGGGGGGGGGGGGTGTTGACAGTTTGCCAATACCATCTAAACAGCACTAATTTCGATTTCTTCACGGGAAATTGTAAAAAAATGCGCTTTTTGCGAGTGTGCAGACGATTGCGCGTCTTACATCTTAGTTGCAGCACTCAAATGCGTAAGGAAAGAAAAGGGGTTAAACAAAAGGGGGGGTTAAGTCGGCCTCAAGGGGGGGGGGGGTGTTGACAGTTTGCCAATACCATCTAAACAGCACTAATTTCGATTTCTTCACGGGAAATTGTAAAAAAATGCGCTTTTTGCGAGTGTGCAGACGATTGCGCGTCTTACATCTTAGTTGCAGCACTCAAATGCGTAAGGAAAGAAAAGGGGTTAAACAAAAGGGGGGGTTAAGTCGGCCTCAGGGGGGGGGGGAGGGTTACAACCCCCGAGTCCCCCCCCCCCGTCGGTGCGCCACTGAACATAACTATCTCAGTTTCGGAGCCTAGCTCCGCCTTAAAGTCTCTCAGTCAGTCCTAACGCTGACTCGTCAGAGTCTGGCCACCCTGGATTCGGCCTAACTGCGTCGCAATCAGGGAAGTGCGGATCCTTACGTCGGTTTGAAGTTCTTGTAGAGTCCACGTCGATCTCGTCCGAAGCGTTGCGGGTGCCGTAGTTGCCGACGCCTCGCAGTTCCGTCGACCTGGCCGAGTGCGTGGCTGGAGCTCCGGTAGCCGCCACTGACGTGTCACTTGCCTAATGAAGTGTTCTTCGCCCTACGACGATCTGCGTGGCGGCCCGGTGCCCCGGTGATTATCGGTTGAACGGGATTGGCCGAGGAAGAGGGATTCTCGAGAAGAAGACTGGAACCACCGTGAGCAGCAGCACCCGGTCCCAGGAGCTTCGCCCGGACGTCTCCGAGGACTACAGCTACGCCTGGGCCGGCCTGGGCCTTGCCAGCGTCACGAGCTTCGTGGACGGGTTCTCCGCTCTCCCTTCGTCAGAGCATGGCTGACGAGGCGACCTTCCAGCTCAAGAGACACGTCGATAATGCTGTTCCGTCGCTTCTCCCTCGCGGATTACGCCTCGGTTCGCGTGCCTCGAGCGCTCGCGCCGTACGGAACGCTCCGCGCACTTCTTCGTCCTCTTCTGTCACCATGGGCGGCCTCTTACATGTGACAAGATACAAAGCGTAAGCGCAAACACCAATCTATCTAAAAAGGAAGCATCGAAACGTGCTGAAAATTGGAGGCAGATAATTTAGGCTTAAAAAAAGGCTTTAAGAAAACTACATTCCTTCAAGTTCATCTCCAAAGACATTGAATTGGTTGAATTATGCAAAATGTTTTATTGTTTACCTGTTGAAGGGAGTCCAAAACGTTGTACCGATGATGATGTTGTGAAATGTGGCACTAGAATAGATTTTAAATGTGCAAGTATTTCTATGCTTACCGAACGAGAAAAGTGTCCGTCCGTCCATCCGTCCATCCATGTGTCCTTCCTGTAACATGATCGCTTTCAAGATAAACTCCGCGCGGCTGCGCCAGAGCACGTTTAATGGGTCCGTGCCGCCTCCGGTGTCCTCTGATCACGATTCATAATGGACAAGGCGCTAAAGAGCGATGACGGCATACAATGATCGGAACGTCATCAGCGCACCTGGCACCGCCGCCTGCAGTATTTTGCTAGCGTTGTCGATGCACCTTGCGCCGTCCGTATCTGCTCGTGTCGCTGCAGCGCTGTCGTTTGCAATGGCCGGATCAAGCGTCAAAACACTGATAATGACACTAGGCTGCGTGGAGATGAGCAAGTGACACAATGCTTATGCATACTTTGACAACTCCCGGGGGAGTTTCTGCGTGAATTTTTTTTTATTACAATTCCTGGCTGAGATTAAACATTTAAAAGAGAGAAAAAGAGAGTAGTCAGGTGCACTTAGGAGGGAAAGAAACGGAAAGTACAGATTTACTTTCATGGATGATACAGCATATGAACATACGATTATAATTGGCTACTATAAAGCTAGCACTACGATTTTGAACTGCTTCTAAAATGGCCATCAAATTATGATGGTACCGCTTTCATACACATCTATACTGTAACTAGAAATGGACGAATGCTTTATAAGGACATAATTTCAGTAATAATGCTGTCATAAAGAAATCTCCTTTTATAAAACCAAGGGCCCGATTTGTATTTTTACAGTATACTTATGTGAGTTTCCCAAGAAATATTCGACGTATATGAACTCTGAGATACTTATAAGAAAGTTACTTTTCGACACTGTGCAGTAGTGACGACGAAGGTTTGCAGGTTTACTCTGGAGTACATGGAACCGTACGCATCTCCCTGCTTGGCTTCATACGCCAATTCTTACACCTGTTGGAAATTTTTATGATGAAATTGAGAAACATACGTGTCGGAACCAGCTTGTATTATTGTATACAGATATTACGAAGACATCGGCGTTTAATTTAATACGGGAATTAATAGAACTTTGCGGCTCGTTTATATCTGCCAATATAAAGGACAAAAGATGGAATCTTGCGGAATACTTGAGAAATCTGGGATGAATATTTATTTCAAGTCATTCACTGTCACCAAGTTGCATCTATTTGTGAGCAAGCTTTGATCTAAGCACGAATGCATGGACCATAACTTATTTACTGGAGGACGCGGGGGGATGAGATTGTAAATCAAAAGCTTTATGTAAGTAAAAATAGAAAGCCGTAAATTTCAAATCCGCTCTCTAAGAACGTAAGACGATTATGATCGAGTGAAGGTTGTAAGCTGAGATTCACAGAAATGTAATCTTGATTTACAATTAAAAAAGGAGAATGCCATAGCAAGCAAACAAGAAAATGCTTGCGCGGGTCGATTACAAGACTCTAGTTAAAAAGCGTCAAGAGATAGCTTATGGATGTATGTTGTACGAATAGGATATATTCGATAAGTGAATGAAGTAATCATGAAGTTGTAATGCACAGTGTGAGAAAGCCAGAAATAGCTCTCAAAATTGTACCTAATATAGTGCGCCATGGGGCCAGCCAGATAACTAAAACGCTTACTGTAAAAGAACACGTCAGTTTCCAAAAGATCAAAATTTGCAGGGATATGTGTTCTCTATTTTATTCAGGAGACCCCGACCCAAAGCTAACCTAGTTAAACAAATTATGCAGTTCGACAGCATTTTGAAACCTATGAGAAAGGAAGCTTTCGGGAAGCGGTTGATGAAATGCAACCAATTTGCCATTTTATTCCTTCGTCTTTATCGCAAATGAAATGGCGCGCATAAGCTCTCTCGCACCCGAGCTACGTAAATGTGACAACTCTTGTACTGACTTGCACTTCTCCTTATTTTGAACGTACTAGCCGCTTCTTGGGCGATTCTTCGTGGTGGGCATATGTGCCATAAAATGGGAGTTTTAATCAAACGTCGTGGCGATCCTCACAAAGAGCTATAGCTGGCGCTGTCATGACATGCTCGGTCGCCCACTTCTTGGCCGATCGCCCATTGTATGTCTGTGCCGTAGTACTAAAGTCATCATCACAATCAACACGCAGACATGTTTCGTAGTCGATCCTCCATCCGTTTTCACATTATTACATGACCACGTTTTTATATCTTGTCGTAACCGAATTGTTGCATTGTTTGTCAGTTTTATTGTGGATTTTGTATTTGTGTATTGTGCACTGTCCGTCATTGTACTACCATTGAACCGTTGCACTGTTTGTTTTTCATTTGCATTCTGGATGTATTTTGTACATTGCACCGCATGTCTACAGTCCCTGTTTGCAACCTTCCCTCTACACTATTGCCCAGAAGGGCGCTGTAGGTAACTGTATAAATGAATACATCCATAGCCGAACAAGAAAAAATCAAGCTCATAATGAAAGGCATTGATGATGGCGTTTTTTAAACGTGGCTGGCGAAGAATGCGCGATCTATCGCTGATGCCATCAAGTTTTGACAAAGCTTCGACGAGCTGCGAAAACAACGCGCCTTAACGGCGCCCAACACCCACGGGCGATTCCGTATAGCGGCTTTGGCCATAGACGAAGCAATCTAAAGTTTGCCCGCGCGCCACTAGCGCCGAATACTCCCCTGGCGGAAGGATGGAAGTGTCGAAGGTCGTCGCTTCCGGCCAGCGCGCGCCCGTGTTCTCTACGGCGCGAGCGATCGTGCGCGTTCTTTTCGCGACGGCGAGCGCGACCTCTTCAACCAGGAAAGGTGGCACGCAATACTGCTGTGTTACTGATTGCCACAACAGCCTCGAAAGGTCGCAAGCCACCCGTGAAGTCCTACAGAATCCCGGGCAGATGGTACGAGAAGGACAGACGACAAGCGTGGATAACTGGAGTGCGCAAAGTCAAGTAAGTCACGTAATTTCGCATTCGCGTGCAATATCACGGCCGCTCGATAAAAGCGCAATAGTAATATACCTGTATTCAGCGCATGGCCGTTTGTTTTAGACGTGTCACGTAGTTGAATCGTACAGTGACATTCGCCGTGTTAGCTTAGCGGTAAATGCATACGTGTTGCGCCGCTATGCTCGACGACGCGAGCTCGATTCCCGGCCACGGCGGCCGCATTTCTAAGGGGGCGAAATGCAAGAATACACTTGTTACCGTGTACTTTGATTTTTGTGCATGTTAAAGAAACCCCTATGGTCAAAATTATTCCCCAGACCCCCTCCATTACAGCGTGCCTCATAATGATATTGTTACGGTGAAGGGAAAGAAGAAGGTGACGCCAACGAGAGGAAGACGAAGACTCTGGCCGTTGCCTGAACGCCATATTTCTTCGCTTGTAAATATACATTCTTCTACACTCGTGGGCCTGCTTTCTTCCTGCAACATTTTGGTGGAAGGTGCTGGGTACAATCACGGAACTTCGCAGCGGGCGTCATCTACCTGCCGCCACCATGGCAGATCAACCGACACAACCGGCAACACCTTAGCAGTCCACGCCAACGGTCATCCTCACTCATCTGCGGGACCCGGGGACATTTTGTGGCCCGGACAACGCCGACGTCGAGGACTGGCTTGCGATGTACGAACTAGTGTGCGACAACAACAGGTGGGATCCAACAATGATGTTAGCAAACCTCATGTTTTATCTGAAAGGAACTGCGAAGCAATCGTACGATACGCATCAAGCTGACCTAACAAGCTGGGATGTCTGCAAAGAAAAAAATGCGAGACCTGTTTGGCAGACCTGTCGGTCGTCAGTTGGAAGCAAAAAAAGAACTTGCATGCCGCGCTCAGACAAGGACATCATTGAACCTTCCAGTAGCCCGTGGGCATCACCGGTTGTCTTAGTAAAGAAAAGAGACAACTCGTGGCGCTTCTGCGTTGACTACCGTCACCTCAACAAGATAACAAAGAAGGATGTTTACCCCCTGCCTCGCATTGACGACGCTCTTGACTCCCTTCACGGATCCCAATACTTTTCATCAATTGACCTCCGCTCCGGCTATTGGCAGATTAGCGTCGACGAGATGGACCGTGAGAAAACCGCCTTCGTCACACCGGACGGTCTGTACCAATTTAAAGTCATGCCCTTTGGATTATGCAATGCGCCAGCTACATTCGAGCGCATGATGGACTCTCTGCTGCGCGGCTTGAAGTGGTCTACATGCCTATGTTACCTCGACGATGTGATTGTGTTTTCGTCGAACTTTGAGAGCCACCTGAGGCGCCTCACGACCATACTCTCCGTGTTTCGCAGGGCTGGCCTTCAGCTAAACTCCTCCAAGGGCCATTTCGGTCGCCGTGAAATTACCATGCTCGGCCATCTCGTAAACGCCGCCGGAATCCAACCTGATCCACAGAAAGTCCACGCCGTGCGCCATTTTCCTGTACCTTGTTCAACAAACGATGTCCGTAGTTTTCTGGGCTTATGCTCTTATTTCCGGCGATTTGTGAAGAAATTTGCCGACATCGCTCGCCCTCTCACTGACCTTCTTAAGAAAGATGCCTCTTTCTCTTGGGGACCACTGCAGGAGCAAGCCTTCTCTACCCTGATCGAGCGGCTTACAACCTCCCCGATTCTGTCACACTTTGACCCTTCTGCGCCTACTGAAGTACGAACTGACGCGAGTGGTTATGGCATCGGCGCTGTCCTCGCTCAACGTCAACAGGGCCACGACCGTGTCATCGCTTACGCCAGCCGCGTTCTTTCCACGCCCGAGCGAAATTACTCCATCGCTGAGAGGGAATGCCTCGCGCTCGTATGGGCGGTCGCGAAATTTCGGCCGTACCTTTTCGGTTTGAGCTTCTGCGTCGTAACCGATCATCACGCCCTCTGCTGGCTCTCCTCTTTGAAGGACCCAACTGGACGACTTGCACGTTGGGCATTGCGTCTACAAGAATATACATTTTCTATTATGTATAAGTCAGGGCGCCTGCATAAAGACACTGACTGCCTGTCCCGCAATCCCGTGGATCAACCGAACGATACCGATGCAGACTCGGGCATCAGTATTCTGTCCCTCTCCGGCTTTCTCCATATTGGCGACGAGCAACGCCAAGATCTTGTTCTTCGAACACTTATGGAACGTCTAAGCTCCTCGCCTAATGACCCGTCTCTGCGGATGTTCACCTTGCGCGATGGAACTTTATACCGTCGTAGTGTTCGTCCTGATGGCCCGGAGCTGCTCCTAGTCGTTCCAAAGCACCTTCGACTGGCCGTGCTCCAGCAACTTCACGACGCTCCTACTGCTGGACATCTGGGCATCACTCGTACTTACGACCGCCTGCGGCGCCGCTTCTTCTGGCCCGGCATTTATCGCTCTGTGCGCCGTTATGTCACTTCTTGCGACCTGTGTCAGCGCCGCAAGACGCCTGCTATGCCTCCTGCTGGTTTGCTTCAACCAATTGCTATCCCTACAGAGCCCTTCTTCCGTGTGGGCCTCGAGCTCCTTGGCCTCTTTCCTATTTCTATGAAAGGAAACAAATGGATTGCTGTAACAGATTATGCCACGAGATATGCCATTACACGAGCGATGCCAACCAGCTCCGCTACAGATGTCGCCGACTTCCTACTATGCGACGTCATCCTGCACCACGACGCCCCTCGCCAGTTACTCACGGATCGCGGCCGCTACTTTCTCTCGAAGGTCGTCGATGATCTGCTCCGCTCCTGTTCTACAGAACACCAGCTCGCTACCGCATACCACCCTCAAACGAACGGCCTCACCGAACGACTCAACCGCACACTAACTGAAATGCTGGCCCTGTACGTTTCCGACGATCACCGTGACTGGGACGTCGCTTTACCGTACATCACTTTCGCATACAACTCGTCCCGTCACGATACTGCCGGATTGTCCCATTTTACCTTTTGTATGGCCGCGACCCCACCTTGCCCTTCGACACGTATACCTTCCGCAGTACAATCACCGAGCACTGGTTACGCTCGCGATGCTATGGCCTTAGCCGCCCAGGCCCGAGAGGTCACCCGTCATCGCCTCACAGCCTCGCAAGCTTCTTAAAAACGACGCTACGACCTTCGGCACCGAGACCACCATTTTTCACCTGGTTCCCTTGTCCTTCTCTGGACGCCTTCACGTCGCGTCGGCTTGTCGGAAAAACTACTTTCCCGTTATTCTGGTCCATACCAGATCTTACGACAACTGTCCGACGTGACATACGAGATCGCCCCAGTCGGTCAGCCTTCAGTGCCGCCCAACGTCACCAGCGATGTTGTTCACGTCGCCAGGCTCAAGCCCTATGTCCCCCCATTAAGCGACGCTCCATAACCTGCACCGGGACGGAGCTAACCCCACCGGGAGGGTGATGTTACGGTGAAGGGAAAGAAGAAGGTGAAGCGAACGAGAGGAAGACGAAGACTCTGGCCGTTGCCTGAACGCCATATTTCTTCGCTTGTAAATATGCATTCTTCTACACTCGTGGGCCTGCTTTCTTCCTGCAACAATATCGTGGTTTTGGCACGTAAAACCCGCGAATTTAATTGATTGTACTGTTCGTTCACTCGCGATCGGCAAGCACGAGCTCAAGAGAATTATATCCCTTTTCGAAGCGCTGCAACTTCAATTCTTAGTTGTGCAGGCAACAAACGGGTCCGCGTGCTACTCGTCTTTTGTGTGGTGGCAATCCGTATTTAATGCAAGCCGCGGTCATCGCGTGCGTCGGTAAGCGGCAGATCGCAAAGCAGCTGCCCGAGACGCGCGCGTTATGTTTGTTGCTTGGCCATGCTTTCTGGGTTCACAATATCCAAGCATGTTTTAAAGTAATTGCCACCTTGCACATTCTTCCTGCTTCACTCTTCCCGCCAAGAATCTTAATTTCGTGTAGTAGCCGGCCATCGGTGTGAGCTTATTTTAGATGCGGCGGGGCATTCGCCCGACGAGAAAGTAGATTTGCTTTGATGAGGCATGTATCGTTAATTATTGCGCTCGTGCTATGGTCCCAAGTTAAATGCCGGTTACCGTGATCTGGGTTCGTTTCGCGGAGCAGTTTGTACGGGTAATTTCTCATGAGCAGTAAAAAGATGCCTTGCTCACTAACGCAATGAGTTGCCATGACTCTAACATCTGCATTGATTAAGGCATGATATACATTAAATATTTATGCAGCACAATATAAGGCATTATGCGCGTATGTAGTACTTACATAGTTAATTAATTTTATTGGCTTATTGATGCCTAATGCACCAATTTCTGTGCTGACCGTGCCGATGCTACTCCCTGGGAGCCAAATTGAGAGCAGCCGTGTCTGCGCGCCCAGCGACCAAGGAAACCAACCGCAATCGTCACCGTCTCTGCACATCTCTGCATGCATGCATGACCGCTTTGTGACTGCACCATAGAGAAACAAAAGCGACTAAGTTACTGAACTCGGTATGTACCTCTAACTTGATGTCGTATACAATCTTGTCGGAAACCTCCGGCACGCACTTGGCTTTCACTGTCACATCACCGCCCGCAATTTGTTCAACGCCATACACATGTGGAAGCAGACGCTCCCCTTTCTTGAGGTTGCCGCCATGAAAAAAGCTGTCGGCGTCGGCAACCTTCTTGAAACCGCATTGCAGTCTTTGCATCGCTGTTCAGCAAGCACGTGATCTGCCGCCGTCAAAGGCGGAGCGTCGTGAGCACGAGCAGCGAAGGAAAGCGCGGGCGAAACAATGTAAACAAAGCGGAGACTGCACCACGGCGCGACCGCGCTTCTTAACATTTCCACATCGGGGGCGTGTCACGAGGCGCAGTAGCGCCTTCTGGCGATCGTTTTCTCGTCTATTAGCGGCGACATCGTGCCGTCATTGATTGTGCACGTGCCGAGTTCTCCATTCTGTGCCACTTTCCGTCTCACGGCTTGCAAGATCATGACATTAGCCGAAATTACGTCGCTGCAGACACTGACTTACCTCTGCACAGTGCCCTCCTTGGTCCTGTTTCACGTGCATCCTATTCCAATGCGGTGGTCTTATTTGTACTCACTGCAACTTCAGTCGCAGCAAGCCTCTATTGTTGCCGTTTGCTGTCACCACCTTTCACCATGGTGCTGCCGAAATCTTCGTTTCTAACCCACATTCATGCCCTTTGACCTTGCGCTGGGGTGAGAGTATCGGTCCAACTCATTCCGGGTACACTGACGTCATTAGTCACTTTCCTGCCACTGACAGCCTCCCTTGGGCTGAGCTAAACGCACTGACTCCCCATGTGGCACCTCACATGATGTACCCGGATGTTTGTCATTTTACATTGAAGGAAACTTTGGTATAGCTCACCGTACGCAGCATCTTGCCCTTCTACACGATTTTTGCGCCTCTTTTCAATCAATCAATCAATCAATCAATCAATCCATGAAGAACTTTATTTTCACCAAAACATTCAGTGTTTTAAAAAGGTGACCGGGAGAAAAGCTGCCTATTCGCAGCTTGGCAGAGCCCCAGCCACCCATCGGTGGTGAAAACAGGGTACAGTACTCTTAATTTTTACCCTAACATCGAGAGCGGGAAAAGAACATTTAAATAAGATCCCAAACAACTGTTCCACACTCGCAGATTTGTATCGCGTCGGACGGTGCACCGCCAGCACACTTGTGCCAGTGATACGACAACTTCGACACTTGTCGTATTTCTTGCAGAATGTATTGTGCACAGTTGAATGTAAAAGACAGGCATTCAATATAAGAGAACAGTACACAAAGCGTGACAGAACACTAATATAAAAAAAACTTGTATAAATCTTCACAAAAATAATGCTCTTATATTTGTGTGCGTGTGTGTGTGTTTAAGAAATCAACTGTCTTTTAGTAGCGAGTTATAATCGTTTATTGTCATTGGCGAGATATTCCGGATCCGGTGCGCTTAGTACTGCATGCGTAAAAATGGAACGCGCCAAGGTGGCTAATATCGGAAACGATATAAAAAACAGCGTTTCGTTGAAGGTGCACAAAATTAAGAATAGTGTCCGATCTTCCCAGTGCTGCCTTCTTATAAGATCATTGTAACATGTAATTATACAAGCCTGATAATTTAACGATCCTATGTTTTTCTTTCTTTTTTTCAAGTGGGGTGGTATGTTCTATAGATATATGAAGCATTTGACAGTGTTGGCAGTGTTATCACCCGAACCAGCTTTTTTTGTAGCATGCTCAGTGTTCACATATTAACTGCTGTAGTTTTACCCCATACCAGCACGCAGGAACACAGAAGCGAGTTAATAGGGACGTCGTATAGTAATCTTTTTATCAGCACACTTACCTATTTTGACGTTATCGCTTTTATTTGTTCATATTACGGCATGTGGTAATTAAAGATGACGCCAAGTGTTTTAACACATTTTTCAATACGGACAGTTTATGAACCCACGGTAATGTTTTCGGGTATCGCAGCCAGTGTTACAACCACACGATATACAACGCACTCTCACTTTGCTAATTACTAAGCTGTTGCTTTGTAGTATTGATCAAGGTTACAGTAAAACGTACTTCTCTCGATTTGAATACATGAAATTTTTGCCTTAAAAATGCTGTGCAGTAATCAGCGTAAATGGTAAACTGACAGTTGGTATTTATTTTTATGGCGTCATTTATATAAAAAGAAGCAGAATAGGCCCTAAAATACTCCCTTTTGGTAGTCTCGCAACGATTAATCTCCAGCGCGATGTGCATGTGCCTATTTAGACATACTGAAATCTTTCATCTAGATAAAAGCGAAGAAGTTGCTGCGAAACTCCTTGAAATCCCTTTACTTTCATCGCCCGTCTTTAGGACGAACAAGTACCGTCGTTCACCACATTGGCACGGGGTCTCACGCACTTTTGCGACAACGTCCGTACGTAGCGTGTATCACCGGCCGAGCACCGCGTCATCACCGAGCAAGTTGAGGACATGCTTCGACACGGATCCATCAACCCGTCAAGAACAGATCCAGCAGCGAAACTTGGAGTGCTTACAAATGATGCCACACAATCCTTGTGGAACACGCCTAGCTTCCAGCAGACACGTCTGCATTGACTGGATCCTTGTCTTCGACTTCGTCGTCCACCTGTACTATCCCGATCCGAGACAACAGTACTTTGCCAACCGTGGCCTGACGTCCCTTTTACCAAATCTTTTGTTTTCTGCATCAAAATGGAAGATATTGCTGCGTGTGCCCACTGCCGCAGCGAGGAAACTACTGAACACGTTCTTTGCCGTTGTTCCCGATACAGCGCACACAGGCAGTCACTCGCAACCACGCTGGCCCGCATTGACGACCGGCTGCTTTCAGAGCAGGCAGTCCTGGAACGCGGGCATATATAGTCGTCACACCAGAAGTCTGTCTCCTGAAGTTATTGCATTAGAGTGGCCTTTTAGAGAGACTATAGTTCCCACGGACGTTCCCCACCTCCTCTATTTATTTTTTCGTGCGTTTGTTCCTGTTATTGTTTCAGTCTTTCGTTTACCATTGCCCTTCCCCCAGTGCAGGGTAGCAAACCATAATCTGTTCTTGTTAACCTCCTTGCCTTTCCCACAACGTTTTTTTTTCTCTCTCTCTCAGCCCGTCGTGCAGACCATGACCTTCCCCTGTGGTGCTCGTTAAGAAAAAAGACGGCTCTATCTTATTCTGCGGGGGCTATAGTCGCCTCAACAAAATTACTTGAAAAGATGTATACCCTCTCCCTCGTATTGACGACGTCCTCGATTGTGTGCATGGTGCCGCATTCTTTTCTTCCCTGGTCTTACGGTCTGTCTATTTGCAAGTTCCGATGGCTGAGTCCAACCGTTCGAAGACAGCTTTCATAACTCCAGATGGCTTGTACGAATTTACGGTTCTGTTATTTGGCCTTTTCAACACACCCGTCACATTTTAATGGATGGTGGACAATATATTGCACGGTCTCAAATGGAAAATATGGTTACGCTATTTAGACGACGTGGTCGTTTTCTCTCCCGATTTCGCCACCCATCTCACTTGTCTGCGCGAAGTTCTCAGCTGTATATACACAGCTGGCCTTCGACTTGACTTACTGAAATGTCGCTTCGGGGACTGCCAACTCACCATACTTGGCCACACCGTTTCGAAGGATGGCATCCTTCCTGACAAGCTCCGTGCTATTGGAGAATTTCCGCAGACGACTACAGCGAAGAAGCTTCGAAGTTTCGTCGGGATAAGCTCGTATTTTCGTTGATTTGTGCGCAATTTTGCTTCTATTATTGTACCGTTGACAAAGCTCCTAGCCGGCACTGGCGGTCTGGGTGAGTATACATGAACCCCGGCATGTGATGAAGCCTTCACCAGGCTGCGCCGGCTGCTTACCTCAGCTCCTGTAGCACGCCATTGCTGTAACGACATGTATTGAAGCCAACAAAAGAACGTTTATTCCAACAGGTATATTGTATTTGTAGCTCTACACATGTAGCGGAGATAGCCACGTGTGACTGTAATCACTTGCGCAGTCACTTATACGTATCGGCGTATTCGCACTTTGGGCAGAGATACAATTACGATCCGAGTGCTCCCACCGAAGTTCATACAGAAGCCAGCGGCGTTGGCCTCGGAGCCATCCTCGCACACGCGAGTAGTGCTCTCACCAAGGCGGAGACCACTTGCTGTGCTGCGGAAAAGGGGTGTTTAGCTATTGTATGGACTTTAAACAAATTTCGCCCTTACCTGTATGACCACTCCTTCGATGTCGTGATGGAGCACCACGTGCTGTGTTGGTTGGCGTCCCTCAAAGATCCATCAGTTCGCCTTGGTCGTTGGGCTCTTCAACTTTCCAAGAATTCGGCATTCGTGTCGTTTATCGTTCCGGGCGTCAATATTCCGACGTAGACAGAAAGATTAGACAAAACGCGGGAAGACATGCTCTCAATGTATACGTTGCATCGAACGATTCTAAGTGAGACAACATCCTCCGTTTTGTTATGTACGCTTATATTGCAGTAGTCTCGCCATTTTAACGCGATAGTGGTAAGGGCCCGGTGTCGCAGAAAATCCGACGTCGGCGTCGGTGTCGGCGCCGGCGTAAGCAGCGGCGTCCGTGGCGAAGAAAGTCATCCCGAACCACCCCGACCACACAGGCCCTCCGCATGGTGCAAGGCGTCAGTGAACAAAAACTGAATTTCGCAAAGTGAAATATGTCAGAAAAATCGTAAAGTATGACTTAACTACAACCTACAGAAATGATAGCGTCGGATTGTAATTGGAATGTACGAGAAAACATATTTCTGTTACGAGGAAACACAAACACAAACCCCGTTTCCAGCATTTCTACCATAACAACAGCAGCGCGCTCAGGTAGGTTAGTTGCGAAAACCTTATCCCGATGGCACTCGCCTCCTCGGCAGTGTAAAACGGTTGCGGCACGCAGAGGCGAAGGTGGAGAAAAAAGAAAGCTGCAGTTTCCGGGAAGCCTTTCAAGCATTCTAGGATCTTTGAATGCTATCGCGTTCCACTCTTAAATGCGAAGCTTAAGCGTCCTCCAACTTTTTTCCTGCTATATTGACGTGACTATGCAGGTATACACTCGACACCATACTGCCCTATCACCGGGATGCCTCTGAATCCATCCCTCTTTCAGAAGTTACTCGGCATGCCGAAGAATGCCGTCAGTTGGCCCGCTCTTTCACATTCGGTTATCAAGCACTGCAATAAGACCGCCGCGACCAATATCAGCGGGCACCTAACTTCGCCGTCGACTCGGTAGTTTGGCTCCTGTCTACCATTTCACTGTCCTAGGGCGGCTTGCACGAACATTTAATAACGAAAATAATAAAAATAATACTGTCAGCTCTTCCACCAGGGTGGAGTTGCATGGAAGACCAGCGAAGCTGTACTATGGGGGGAATTATGTATTTCCAATTATGACTATTAGGATGTGATGGTGTAATTGGTTATTTGAACTATTAAAGAATGAGAAATATGATCCGGTGCTTTTCATTTGTTTAGTGACCACAGGGATCATGGCCTTATGGTCGCTACGGTACACCGCCATAGGGTGTACGGCAAAGGTTGGCATGTTCTTCATAAACACGTCACCAACGCCGCGCGCGTTCGGTGCGAACGCGGGTAAAACGCCGCCGCCGTCGACAACAGTTGTGCGCGTTGTTTGTGTGACCGCACACAACCGCTGTCGAAACGCTGGCGTGAGTAAGCGCGCCAGCAGCAGCGAGCAAAGGTTCATGCGGTCTATCGCTTCAGCGGAAACTGAGGGGCAAATGCACAGCGCATACAAAGGTAGGAGCCGTGTTGCAGATCGCTTTCAAGATACGGTGCGCGCGACCATCCGGCGCCGCGCAAAATACAAGTTGCTCGCATAGCAGGAGCCGCAACCCCTCCCTCCCGCGCTGCCTTCCCGCTCTTCTGCTTTCGCGTGGGAGATTGAGTCGCCAGTTCCCCTTGCGCCCGGTCGCAAGATACGCATTTGGTGCCGCAGCTAAAAGTCGCCTCCCCTCCCGTCGCCCACACGGCCTTTCGCGCGACGGAAGAAGTCGCGTTTTCTCCAAGCCGTGCGTTCGCTCCCGGTGAAAACGCGCGTCCCTCGCACGCTTTCACTCGCACATACAGCATAGGGCCAATGAGAGTTTTTTTCTACATCCGGACGCGACCATCGAAGAGTGAGCCCTTAACAGCTTCACAGTAGTGCGAAGACTGGGCAAGCAGCGAAGCTGGCGACGCCACCTAGCTTTATCTCTAAGATCATTTAAAAGCGCGCTCCTAAATTCATTATTGATTTCGTTATTAAATGTTCGTGGAAGCCGCCTCTGGACTCAACCCGAAGTTTGCAGCGAAATATCACGGTCGAAAATATACCTGATCATCGAGTGTAAATCTCACGTCAACTATGTGATGATGATATACCGGTGACACCATTGTCAGACAAACGCCATCGTAGTCGCGAAACGGTTCACGTCGGCCACCTCAAGCCGTGCCACGAGCCTCTCGCCGTGCAATCGCCTTGAGTCGCCAGGATGGCTCCTCTTCGCCGACGGGGAAATTGTAGCGAAGAAGGCGCACGCAATGCTGGGGACATTGTCGTCGCTCTGGCGCTAGGTTCGAGCTCTGGTGGCTGTTGGTGCCGAGAGCTAGAACTGTTGGTTATCTACGTGTCTATATTGCCTGACGACTGCTAATAAAGACCCCTTAACAACAGACTCATTAGCGAAGACTGATCGCGTTTGCAGTTTCATCAGCACTTATTATTGCTTGTATGCCTGTTTCCATTACCATAGGCGTAGTTTAGCTTGCTACATTATATTATGACCCAGAGTTAATCCTTATCTGTAATTTCACATGCTAAAACCAAAGCTAAGTAAAGTAAGAAGAACTTTTCTAAGGCATGTTTTGAGCTGCAAACGATTTTTCTTTTTTGAAATGTTTCAGTTCTTCAATCGCAATTTAACATTTCGCATGCTCAAAAGAAATTACGACGTCGCGGGTGAGCTGAAGGACTCCATATGTGTGAAGAGCATGTTTAATCCCCGGGACTGTGGAAATCACTGCATGCAAAGGACGTTTACTTACCGAAACCTGAGTTCTTTGCACAAGGCGACAGCCAAAAAAAGGAGTCCTCCCATTTGGTAAGAACATTTGCAATGACGCATTGTTGCGCATTGGGAATCTTCGTAGGGAAGCATTTCAAAGAGTGCTTGTCAATAACTCACGCCCCACGTAAACAGTTCACTGTGTGCAAATGATGATATACCCTTTTTTCTGTGGAACGACTTTGGTGTATTTAGCATCCCGTCTGTACTCTCTTGAAGTAGAATGCCGACAACATTATTTTACGGTGATATATGTATTTTTATAGGTGCATTCGTTCTTCAGCCCCCTTTCAGTTTCTGCGCATACAAACCTGCTGCTTGAAGGCGAATTTCTATTGCGTATTTCTTTTTTTTTCTATGTTGTGTTAATTACATATTAGCTCTGTTACGCTCTTTCATGTTCCACCTCATTCCGACCTTGCAGTACCGTGACTTGACATTGTCTTCCGCTGCTTGGGGACATTGCATGCCATGTAGGGTTGACCACGAATAGCCAATCCTTGTGACTTGCTTGCAGGTAAACGGGTAAAATGTTTAATGTCGGATACATCGATGGGATGAAGGCGTCCAGCGGGCAGCACAGAATGTTTTTTTGAGGCGCTGACAGAGCGCACAGACTGCAACGTAGCGGCGCACAGAGCGGTACAGGCCGGGCCAGTAGAAGCGGCGCCGTACGCGGTCGTATGTCCGCGAAACGCCGAGGTGGCCTGCAGTAGGTGCGTCAGGCAACTGCTCAAGAACTGAGGTCCGGAGATGGCTTGGTACAACGAGCAAAAGTCCTGGCCTTTCAGGGTGAAGCTGCGACGGTAGAGAACGTCGAACACGAAAGCATTCATCACGCCGTTGTTCAGAGCAGATATTACGCAGATCAGAGATGGGTAGAACGCAAGCGTCGCTGTCATGCGCATCATTTTCAGGGAGGTCGTCAGAATAACGGGAGAGGCAGTCAGCGTCCTTGTGCAAGCGGCCTGACTTGTACAAAACAGCAAATTAATACTCTTGGAGCCCTAGCGCCCATCTGTCCAATCGTCCAGTGAGGTCTTTCAGTGACGAGAGCCAGCAAAGGCATGGTGATCGGTAACCGCGGAAAATGTGTGTAGGGGCGGGGCTACTGCTAAAACTACCACCAGGCACTCCTGTTCAGTAATGGAAACTTCCTCTCTGTGGGTGACGAATTGAAGTTCCAGAATTGAAAATATAAAGCACGTCTTTGGAAATATCAGTGCACCTTTTGCGCCAAAAGTTTATGAGAGCTTTATACCTATGAAGTTTCGGAATTGAAATCCATGCGCTCCGTGGATTCCGCGGCCGCTGCGAGTTGCCGCAACGCGCTCGCTCGCTATAAAAAAGCCCTTGAAAGTTTGTGCTCGGATGGGGCTCCTTGCGTAATGTGACTCCAGGTGCTTGGGCGTTGCCACGAAATCCAGCCCGAGTTGGCATTGTTCGAGCCAAAATGTCTTTTCGAGTGTGAAAAAGACATTGTTGACAAATCCAGAATGATTCCCGGCGCCGGTGGTTGTTTTGGTCGGCAGTGCATGCCAGCACGAAAAAATTTCGGGGGGAGCTGAAGCCTCATCAGCCCCCCTGGCTACGCCCCTGAACAGAGGCAACGATACATGAGCCACCAAGTCATCCTCAGCATTTTCCCAAATTTATTGATTATTGATTGATTATCGATTAGCTATTGATTACCTATCAATTGGCTACCGCAAGGTATTGGCCAGGTATTTGGGCTAGGCTAAGTCATCTAGACCAAGTCATCCCCAGCATTTTCCGGAATTTATTGATTATTGATTGATTATCCATTAGCTATTGATTGGCTAACGATTGGCTATCGCAAGGTGAAGCGAGGCGCAGCTGTGCGCAGTGACGTCATCACTGGGCGAGTTTTTGCGAATGCTACGCGGTGAAATGAAAAGCTTAAACAGCCCCGCTGTTAAAATTTACGGTGCGTGAACGAATGCATTGCACCTGAACTAGACGGCGCCACCATGCTGAGGAATGCTCGGGATCGTGTTGACTGCGCGCTTCACCTCAATCGCATCTGACCATCTGCGCCTGCACAGAGTAGCAACATGGCGGCGCCATTGCGGTTACCAATTTCAATGCATTGGTGCCATAGACTTCCCAACCTGTGCTTGGCGGCACTACGGGCGCGGCTATGCGCCTAGGCAGTATGGTCGGGTAGGCGTCTTCTGTACGGGAGTACAGGCGGCGAGATTGTGTCTCCCGTGCATTTGTCAGCACAAGCCTGCCGTTCAGTGCAACAACAGCCTCGAAGACACGAGGGTCCGACACCTGCTCGTGAAATTCTAAATATTTTCGGGGCATGTAGTGCAAGAAAGAGAGGAGACAAGTGTGCACCACTGCTGCTGTCGGCAGAGTCAAGTAAGTCGCATTTGATCACTTTCGCATGCCATATCCCTATCCGTGTGGGGCAGTCAGTCGAGGGGGCCCTCGCGTTTACCTGGAGCCCGTTACTGATGGGTACAATTGGGCACGTAGCCTTTGCAGGGCGCCACCGCTGAGCACCCGCAGCAGCGGGCAGGTATATGTCCAGCTGCCGCGAGTGTCGTGATGTGATGAGATATCATATGTACGTTAAAGAAACAAGAAAAAGGCAAAGGATTCACCAAGAACTGAAAAAATTAACCGACGAGTACGATACTCCCTTATGCGAATTATGAGCGCAGCTGCTTAGAAGTTTTGAATGCGCGATATATTGTGGCAAAGAATTTGATTCTGAACGACAGGGTCTTCTCGGCGGCGGCGCAGAGTTTCAGCTCAGGCAGCTCGTTTAGCAGCAGCAGCTCAGAAAGAAAGCGTGGACACGGCAATGCGTGGCTCGCGCGAAGCGCATTTTCTAGTGGTGGTGGCGCAGGTGAAATAGTGCATGCGCAGTGGGTCCGAAGCCCACGCCAGCGCTTTGCTGCCACATATGGCATCGGTGGACGTGCTCGCCGCATGCCTGGCCGCCGCCATGGAGCACGTCTCGAGCGGCACACCACTTTCCTCCTCATGCTTTCGCTGCACCTTCCTCGCGCTCTCTTCGCTCTCGCCGTCTTTCATCCTCCGCTGCGCGTTCGCTCTTTCATCCTTCGCTGTGCTCGTTTACTCGGTTACGCCGAGGGACGACGACACGAAACGCAGGAACGCGCGCCTAACAAGAGCTGCGCTCTTAAAAGCGCGAGGAAACTCGCGTGGAAAGCCGTAGCACAAGTACCAAGAAAGACGATTATATCAACGCGTCGCGCGACACATCGACTGTGACGTTCCTGAAGTGTCAAAATCCGTGATAAATTTATACCTCGGGCACTTCGGAGCACTGTCGAGTCTTATCCGGATGGCGTGCTTCTACACCGGCACTTTTGATCACGATTTTGCGCGATCCGGATCTAATAGATCCCGATCCTAGGCTGTCGTCTGCACTGTAATGTTGAGTGAGCTCAACGAACTCGATCCGGGTTGTTGGACCGTGCAACGGCTACTATTCTTGATCGCAACCGAAAATTTTCATCCGTGTCGGGCTTGATCGCGATCGAAAGTGTCCGTGTTTCATCGATACTAAAACGACGGAGAGCCAAGAAAAGGAGAGACAAAGAGAATCAAAGACAAGGAGGTTAGCCAGTGAAAGTATCGGCTGGCTACCCTGTGCTGGCGAAAGGGTTAAGACAGAAAACTGTCAGCCCATCCACAGGGTGGAGATGGAAGACCAGTGAAGTTGTACCATGGTGGGAATTATGTATTTCCAATTATGACTATTTAGATGTGATGGTGCAATTGGTTATATGAACTGTAAAGGCGTTTATTAGACACCAGCCGTTTGGGCTGTCCGTTGTTTGAAGGTCCGAGTTCTAAGCACGAGCGGCGTTTCTCGAGGAAAGCGCAGGAGGGATCGACCCACTAAAAATGGCTGGAGAGCGTGACCCGCTATGGCGTTCATGCTCTTCCTTACAATCACCCCCGGGAGCGATCACCCAATCACCATACTCTTCCTTACAATCACCCCCTGTCCGGGTGAGTATGTGATGGAGCCATCGGGCGACCTAACAGCTGGTCACTATGACAGGGTCATAGTAGGGCTTGAGGCGCTCGACGTTGACAGTGTCTCGTCCACGACGGCGCATGTCCGCAGAAGGTTCAACTGGTTCGATCACGTAGTTGACGGGAGACGTGCGTTCGACAATACGGTAGGGGCCCTCATACTTGGGCACTAGTTTGGATGAGAGACCAGGCGTAGCGGAAGGAATCGAGAGCCACACAAGCGCTCCAGGAAGGAAGGTGGGTGCAGAAGTGGTGTCACCGCCTGTGCTCTTCTGCCGCTCTTGGTAATTGGATGTAAATACCCTTGCGAGATCGCGGCACTCTTCAGCATGTCTTGCCGTGTCAGAAATGGGCGCACATTCAGATGCATCCGGCCG
The DNA here is from genome assembly GCF_013339745.2 of Dermacentor silvarum. Classification (NCBI taxonomy): domain Eukaryota; kingdom Metazoa; phylum Arthropoda; class Arachnida; order Ixodida; family Ixodidae; genus Dermacentor; species Dermacentor silvarum. The sequence goes on from NC_051161.1 coordinate 161,591,013, forward strand.
GTACGGTAGAATTGTGTCGATGGTGTGCGACGGTTGCGACCATAGAGTAAGAAAAAAGGTGAAAAGCCAGTTGTGCTTTGAGTGGCAGTGTTATACGCGTAAGTTACAAATGGCAGAATGACGTCCCAATTAGTGTGGTCGGAGGTGACGTGCATAGCAACCATGTCCCCGAGCGTACGGTTGAAGCGTTCTGTAAGGTCATTGGTTTGGGGGTGGTACGCCACAGTTGTGCGATGAACAACGTGGCACTCCTTGATAATGGCTTCAACTACTTCGGACAGGAAGACACGCCCACGATCACTGAGTAGTTCCTGAGGTGGCCCATGTCGCAGGATGAATCGTAGAAGCAGGAAGGAGGCAAGATCACGTGCTGTAGCTGCCGGTAGGGCGGCTGTTTCAGCGTAGCGCGTCAGATGGTCGACGGCCACAATGGCCCAGCGATTTCCAGCCGACGCCAAGGGAAGGGGCCCATACAAATCGATGCCGACGCGTCCAAACGGCCGGGTAGGGCAAGGTAAAGGTTGCATACCGGCTAGCGAAAGGCGGGGTGAACATTTCCGGCGCTGGCAATCGGGACAAGAGCGAACAAACTTGTGAACGTAGCTGTACATCCCGCTCCAGTAATACCGCTGTTGAAGGCGCTGGTAAGTCTTGAAAACTCCGGAGTGTGCACACTGTGGATCAGCATGGAAAGCTGCGCATACTTCGGAACGCAGACTGCGGGGTACCACTAGCAACCACTGGCGCCCGTCGGGGTTATAATTGCGTCGGTGCGGCAGGTTGTCGCGAATGGCAAAATGACGTGCTTGGCGACGCAACGTGCGAGTGCTTGGTTGTGCCGACGAACTAGAAAGCAAGTCTATAAGGGAGGCAATCCAATGGTCCTTGCGTTGCTCAGAAGCGATGGTGTTAAGGTCGAGCGAAGGAACAATAATCTCAGATAGTGAGGAGCAGGCATTGTCAGGCAAGGGAGAGCGCGAGAGGGCGTCGGCGTCAGAATGCTGGCGTCCGTTGCGGTACAGCACCCGGACATCGTAGTCTTGCTGGCGATGTGCCCATCGAGCAAAACGGCCCGAGGAGTCCTTCAAGGACGACAGCCAACATAGTGCATGGTGGTCCGTGACTACGCCAAATGGACGACCATATAAATAAGGCCGGAACTTAGAGCCCAGATGATGACCAAGCATTCTTTTTCCGTCACAGTGTAATTTGTCTCAGCTTTCGTAAGCGTACGACTTGCATAAGCGACGACATATTCAGGAAATCCTTGTTTGCGTTGGGCAAGAACAGCACCGAGGCCGACGCCGCTGGCATCTGTGTGCACCTCAGTAGGAGCTGTCGGGTCGAAGTGGCGAAAAATTGGCGGAGACGTAAGTAGATGCCGGAGCTTCCTGTAAGCTTCATCGCACTGGGATGACCACGAAGTGAGGGGCCCGTTGCGTGACAGAACTTTCGTCAGGGGTGAGATGATGGCGGCGAAATTGCGAATAAAGCGTCTGAAGTACGAACACATACCAATGAAACTGCGCAATTCTTTGGGAGACGTTGGCTTAGGGAATTCGGCGACGGCCCAAAGTTTGGCTGGATCTGGGAGTATCCCATCCTTGGATACGACGTAACCGAGGATTGTCAGCTGCCGAGCAGCAAATCGGCACTTCTTTAGGTTTAGTTGTAGGCCAGCGTTTGTTAAGCACGTCAAAACACACCGTAGGCGTTGAAGGTGTGCTGTGAAATCCGGCGCAAAAACAACAACGTCGTCAAGATAGCACAAGCATGTGTGCCACTTCAAGCCGCGCAGAACTGTATCCATCATGCGCTCAAAAGTTGCGGGCGCATTACAAAGTCCAAAAGGCATTACGTTAAATTCGTATAAGCCGTTGGGTGTTACAAAAGCTGTCTTTGGCCATGGGTACTTGCCAGTACCCTGAGCGCAGATCTAAAGACGAAAATAATCCTGCGCCCTGTAGACTGTCAATGGCGTCATCTATGCGAGGGAGAGGGTCATGTCCTTGTGTGTGATCTTGTTTAGGCGCCGGTAGTCGACACAGAACCGCACAGAACCATCTTTCTTCGTAACGAGGACGACACGGGATGCCGATGGACTGTTGGAAGGTCGTATCACCTCGCGGCGAAGCATGTCGTCGATTTGTTCATTGATTACACGACGCTCTGCAGGAGATACACGATACGGTCGTTGCCGCAATGGCGGTCGCGAGCCAGTGTCGATGCGGTGCGTAACAATGGATGTCCGGCCTAGGGAAGGTTGCCCGACATCGAAAGTAGAACGAAATTCTTCTAAGAGGCACAAAAGTTGAGATCGCTGGACCGGCGTAAGGTCATCGGCGATAGAAGAACCGAACACATCACTGGACGGTCCCTCAGATGTAGAAAGAGCAGTGAGCGCACTGGAACTAGCACAGCAATGGTCATCGGGGAGGTCTATAACTTGCACGTCTTCGATCGCTTGTACATGGCCGAGACATTGCCCTCGGAGCAGCATCACAGAGTATGGAAACGGGTTGCAAACGAAAATGGTGCTGTAGCCCTGTTTGATGGCCACTGTCGCAAAAGGTAGCAGCAGGCCTGTCCGGGTGAGAAAGCGGTCAGATGGAGACAGTAGCGCAACAGCGTCGGAGAGGCCGCTGCAGTACATGGGCAGGACCGTTGACGTGTTGGGAGGAACGTGAGTGTCGTCTTGAACAAGTAGCTTCCTCAACAGCGAAGTATTGTGAAGTATTGTGAGCGCTTACTCTCTTATACGTTGTCAGCCAGTCCTCCACATCGGTTTCGTCCGCGCCGCTGAAGATGGCAGGGTCCCTGTGGCGAGGCACACCAGAGCACATGACAGACTGAGAAGGCGCTTGCTGGGATGGGGTAGGTGGCACTTGCTGGAATGCGTCTTCGTGCATGGTAGAGCGTAGGGTACGGGATCGAAGCTCCAGAATTTACGCTGTAGGCAGAAGCACTCTGCACCACTTGTAAAGGCGTTTATTAGACACCAGCCGTTTGGGCTATCCGTTGTTTGAAGGTCCGAGCTCTAAGCACGAGCGGCGTTTCTCGAGGAAAGCGCAGGAGGGATCGACCCACTAGAAATGGCTGGAGAGCGTGACCCGCTATGGCGTTCGTATTCTTCCTTACAGAACTAATAAATAATGATAAACATAAGTATATGATCCGGTGGTTTTCATTTATTTAGTGACCACAGGGACCATGGCCTTGTGGTCGCTACGGTACACTGCCATAGGGTGTACGGCAAATGTTGGCACGTTCTTCATAAAGACGTCACTAACGCCACGCGTGTTCGGTGCGAACGCGGGCAAAACGCCGCCGCTGTCGACAACAGTTCTGCCCGTTGCGAAGCATCAATTGCGATAGCAAATTAGTAGCGAGCTATACGAAGTAAGGAAAGTAGTTTTATCGGCTGTATAAAATTGGATACATTCGCTTACTAACAAGGATGGTGTCAGCGCGCACACGCAAGCGTGAATAGATCACACTCTATGACCGCACACAACCGCTGTCAAAACGCTGGCGTGAGCAAGCGCCCCAGCAGGTGCTCAGTGCAAGGTTAAGCGTTTTTTTAATGCGAAGCCTTTCTTGACGAACATTTGCTACTTTGACAGTATCTATCTATCTATCTATCTATCTATCTATCTATCTATCTATCCAGCCGCCAACGTCTTCGTGCTCTCATGGTTGTTTCGTTAACTTTGTATGTACCAAAATTGGCATACTATGACAAAAGTTTATGACGAACATAAATGATATGTCATGACATGAAATGCGTGTCATGTAGGTCATAAAAGAGCCGCCTACCTCTTGGTGCTCTCATGGTCGTTTCGTTAACTTGGCAGCTAGGTACCAAAATTGGCATAGTATGACAGGAGTGTATGACGAACATAAGTGATAGGTCATGACATAAATGTCATGACATGCGTGTCATGTAGGCCATGACAATCACCCAGCGAGAAAGATTAACACTCAAAAGCCACTGAAATGGGTTCTGACGTGGGTACTAAGTGAAGGAAACACTACAAGATGATGGTAGAAATCATGTCATGACCATGACTGAGTAAAAATGACAATGACTCAGCGAAAAAAGATAAACACTCAAAACCACTCAAATGGGTTCGGACGTGAGCACTAAGTGAAGGAAACACTTAAGGTTTTGTGGAAACCCAAGTGGCCAGCAGATGGGTCGTCGTGAAAGGCTTCAAGGATTTGTGTGCGCAGCGAACGTGGAAGAACAGGTACCCAGCGGTGTCCGTCGGTGTTGTAAATGTAGCGATGCAGCACATCGTTGTCGAGCTTAAATAATCGCAGTTCTCGACGTAATCGGGCATTCGGTGCAGAAATAGTACATTCGGTGCAGAAATAGTAGGCGTTGGATGATGCTGCTGCAGTAGGTATCAGAGCGTTGACACGAGGCGAACTGAGTGGCGCGATGAGAAGATGGCATGTCAGTAACCGCTAGCGGTAATAACGTAAGTGGAGACATATCATCATCAAGTGGCGCGGAATGGAGAGACATGCTGGTAGATAATAGTGGCAGGAGGCAGCGAGACAGAGCATCGGCATCTTGATGTTTTTTTCCTGACTCGTACACAACGTCAGAATCGTACTCTTGTAATCGTACCACCCAGTGACCAAGGCGTCCAGACAAATTTTTCAGTGGCGACAACCAGCATAAGGCGTGATGGTCGGTTATGACAGTGAAGTGGCGTCCATAAATATAGGGTCGAAGTTTTTGTATGGCCCAAACTATTGCGGGTCATTCCTGCTTTGTGATCGAGTAATTCTGTTCCGCAGCCGTTAATGCTCGGCTGGTATAAACAACAACTATCTCTCGTGCAGTGGTATCACGCTGTAGAAGGACATGACCGCTAGCGTCGGTGCGCAATCAAGATGGTGCGTTCTCATCGAAGTGACAGAGGACGGGGTCGGATATCAAGGCTTGCTTGAGGGCTTGAAAAGAACGTTCGCAGTTGTCTGTCCAAGTGAGAGCAGGACCCTACGTTAGCAACTTGTGCAGCGGCGACGCCATGGCAGCAAAATGACTGATGAAGCAGCGGAAGTAGGAAGCCAGGCCCAAGAAACTTAATTGTTTTTTATTTTCAGGGCGAGGGAAGCGAAGCAAGGCAGCAACCTTGTCAGGATCTGGTCGAACGACATCTTTACTGATAAGGTGGCCCAACACTTTGATGTTCTTTCGGGCAAAATGCATTTCTTTGCGTTGAGTTGGAGTCCAGCGTTAGAAATTTATGCATGTTAAAACGTCGTGCAAACGCTCAGGGTACTGAAGAAAAGTTGTAGAAAAAATAACAATGTCATCTAAATAACACAGACACGTCTTCCACTTAAGGCCGCGTAAAACTGTGTCGATCATGCGTTCAAATGTTGGAACCGAAGGGCACTACGTTGAAGGCTGTCTTGTCCTTGTGCGATTTGTGCATGGTTATTTGCCAGTATCCGGAGCGAAGCTCTAGACTGGAGAAATATTCAGCGCCCTGGAGGGAGTCAATGGCATTTTCGATTTTTGGCATCGGATATACGTCTTTGCGCGTGATCTTATTAAGTGCTCGATAATCGACGTAAAATCGTACAGAGCCGTCTTTATTCCGGACCAGCACAACAGGAGACGACCAAGAACTGGACGATGGCCGCATGATGTCTCTTTTAAGCATGTCATCAACGTTGTCCGGAATGATTTTTCGTTCTGCGGAAGACACGCGATACGGGCGACGGCGTACAATCGAACTGCCTTCGGTTTCGATGCGATGCACAGCAACGGAGGTGCGTCCCAGAAGCTTGGTGTTAACGTCAAATAAGGCGCTGTGTTTCTGCAGTAGGGCCATAAGGTCTTCTATCTGCGCAGCAGTCAGATCGGGATTTATCGCGGCCGTTAAAGCTTCGGTCGCAGCATGATCGTCAGTTGCGGTAGACAAAGGTGGTGACTCGGTGTGAAGGGGTACCAGCGAAAGAGGTTCGGTGCCAGTAAAGCAAGTCACAGCGGTGCCCTGGGAGAGCACAACTGGGGAAGAAGTAGGGTTTCGAACAGCGATCAACGCTCTACCTTCCTGAAACCGCACCAGGCTAGGAGCAATGCTAAGCCCACCAGATATGCACCGACCGCTGGGTACAAGGAACACATCACCATTTACAATCATGTCGGAGGTCATTATTAGAATATGCTCACTGCCCGGGGGAATGAAACAGTCGGTACACGCGACGAAGCGCAGGCTGTGAGCATCGACAGCGGACGAAGATTCAGTGTCCGTCATATGAATAGTTCGCTGTCGGCCAGATATTAAAGCTGACGCTGAGGACAGGAAGTCCCATCCCAAAATGATTGCGTAGGTACACGAAGATAGCACGGCAAACTGAATGTCGTGAAGGATGCCATCAATAAAAACACGCGCAGTGCAAAGACCGGAGGGCTGAATAAGAACTGCATTAGCACAACGTAGGGGAGGGCCATTATATGGCGTCTTCACTTTTCTCAAGCGAGAACATAAGTCAGTACTAATAACGGAAAGCGATGCACCCGTGTCAACCAACGCTTCAGTCCGTAAACCTTCAACAAACACCACAAGTACGTTTGACGGGCACTCCGGAGGAGTTTCAAGTTGTGCAAAGGATGCAGCTTTCCCTCCTGAAGCTGCACTATTTAGTTTTCTGGGCGGTGATCGGAAGACGAAGTAGCCGGTCGAAGAGGGGAAAAGGAGCGCCGCATCGGTGATGGAGTGCGAGGACGCGGGAAGCGCAATGAACCGGCAGCGTTGAATTCCTGCGGAGATGGGAACGTCGAGGATACTAATTCTAGTATGAACGCCGACGTTGTAGTACAGGGCAAGAGAACTCATCCCTTTCAAAACCGCAATAGCCACGTCTTTCATCTTGCTGACGGCGTCGGCAAAACCTTGAAATGTGGCCACAGTTGCCGCAATAGTAGTAAACAGGTCGAGGTGGGCTCCATGCGTTGTAAGACTCAGGAGGTGGTGGTCGCGCAGTTATGGGATTCGGGGACCCGTGCATTGCAGGTGCCTGCTGTGGTGGCTGCTGCAAAGGTGGCACCAGAGAGGCAACCTGAGCATAAGTTGGCGTAGGGATGGGGTGTGGTTTCGGGATTTGCGGGCACGTCACGGCAGCTATCTCTTCCTTTATGATATGGCGTAGGCCGCCACCAGAAGGCGTCATATATGGACTTCAGGAGGGGTTGACGAAGCTTGGGGGTGCAATTCCTCACGGATGATGGAGCGAATCAGAGCACGTAGCTCGCTATCCTTGGACGCCCTGAAATCAGACGTGTCAGGGTATAAGCGGATCATAGTAAGCTCATCCAGACGTTGACACGTACTGATGATGTCTGCGATGGTAGTAAGGTTCAACACAAGAGCGTTGAATGCCACAGTCGCAATACCCTTGAGCAGGTGGCGTACACGGTCATTTCCGCCGTCGAGGTGTTCACGCGGCGGCAGAGGGCGAGGACGTCCTCTATATACGAAGTGTAGCATTCGCCCGAGTGCTGAACACGCTCAGCAAGCTTCTTCTTGGCAATATCTGAGCGGACAGAAGAGTTTGTGAAAATCTGGCATAGGTGGTGCTTAAACCTGTTCCAGTTGACAAAATCGAGCTCATGGTTGTAAAACCAAGTTGTTGCGACGCCGGTGAGATAGAAGGCGACGTGCCGCAGTTTTGCCCATTCGTCCAAGTGGTTAAAGTCACTCATGCGCTCGTATTGCTCCAACCAGTCTTCAACGTCGTCACCGCGAAGTCCAGCAAACACCGGTGGATCCTTTTGAGGGGTGATGATCGTCCAAGAATGGGTTGCCACCGGAGCAGGCAAAGTTGGTGTCGCGGTACTGCCATGCTGGTCTTCGGGCATGGTCGAGTGCAGTTGGAAGAGGCGGCGACCCGAGCAGAGCTCCAGGGACGTAGCGTAGTTGAAGTTGGAGAGACTGGGAGCGAGAGGACCGAGGAACCGAACAGCACACTCCACCACTTGTGAGGCAACGTTTAGGCCGTCAGACTCTTCTTTATTCTCCCAAGCGATAGCCCCACCACCAGGCCCAAAATGGTGATGATGAGCATGTCCAGATGAGAATACGAAGCGTATGAATAATGCTCACAATATGTTTATTTATTTGGGCACCTGATAATTTTTACTCTATAATCCTTTATTCTGTCTCCGGAAAATAAACGAAACCAGTGGCATAAGGCATGCTTTGACAAGTAAGGAAACTATTGCGTTATGGAATCACATTATACTTATGCTAATTATTCTAGTCATAAGTTTTGTTCAGAAATTGTTATATATCGTTTAATTTTGTTAAGTCTTATCTTCTCAATAACTGACCTTTCGTCAGGAAAGGATTTCTTGATTGTATATTTTGTACTAAAACCTTTACAAGGCGTTACATTGCCTTCTTCATAAAAGTGTACTTGTGTAAAAGTGTACAGTTAAGTTTGTGCTTCAATGCATAAAGCGACGTTTCATTAAGGAACTAACTGCAACGCCAATGCATTTCTCCCAAAAGTTCGGGAATTAATATCTCGAAACTGGTGTCATCCGGAGAAATCATTCCAAGTGGATCCGCCTTGGGAACTCCACGGCTACAATTTGTTAATTGCAATATGCGCTATCAGGTAATTAGTTAAAAACTTAATTAGTAATTTTTGTTAATTATTAGATTATGCATTTCAATTTTTTGTTCAAGTAATGTCCGCCTCTTCGAGTAGACCAGCTCATGAACTAGAATTGTTCTATCTGCCAGAGGCAACCCTTACGAATTTTTGAAAGTGTTCGCTGAAACACCCTGTATATATTATATATATATATATATATTATAAGACCAAGACCGACCGAGCTGTCAAGCGCTTTTTATTCCAAACAGGAAACGCCCCAGCTCAAGCGTGAAGAAGTAGAAGAACAGGGAAGGTGATGATGGCTATGTACAAATGAAAACGACAAAGTACGTTAATAGTGCTTACACTAACTTCTCCCCGTCATGGAAGCGGCCAGCCTGGCCGCAAATTAGAGATTCTCTAAACGGGGAGTGAGTCATCCGCGAGACGTGAACAATTTCGGCATTCCGGCGGCACCGGTCAGTGACGCAGTGTACTGGGCGCACGAGATAGTTCACTGCAGATGTTTGCCGCACAACGGTGTATGGTCCAATGTAGCGTTGAAGGAGCTTCTCACAGAGGCCTGGAGTTCGGGCTGGAGTTCGGGCTGGAGTCCAAAGCAGGACTTGGTCTCCAGGGTGAAAACGGAGGTCACGGCGTTTGTTGTCGCAGCGACGTTTCCGCTCGGCTTGGGTAGCTTCCGTGCTTTGCCGGGCGATTTGACGGCAATGTGCAACTCGGGCAGAAAAATCTTCTGGAAGGGACGCGTTAAGCGAAGAAGGTGCTAAAAAGAATTCTCTGTCAAATATGGTGGAAGGAGATCTTCCATATACAAGGAAGAAAGAGCTTTAACCGATAGTCCGTTGAATAGCAGTATTATAGGCGAACGTCACAAATGGAAGAATTTTATCCCAGTCAGTGCGGTCAGGCCGGATGTACATGGAAATCATGTCAGACAGCGTACGGTGGAAGCGCTCAGTGAGGCCATTGGTTTGCTGATGATAGGTAGAAGAAGATTTGTGCACGGTATCAGTGGCCCGAAGAACTTCCTCGAGAACTTGGGAAATAAACACCTTGCCACGGTCACTCAGAAGAACGCGAGGAGCCCCGTGGCGCAAGACGATGGAGCGCAAGAAAAAGTCAGCAACCTCAGACGCGGTACCGGATCGCAGAGGGGCAGTCTCGGCATATCTGGTTAAATGATCGACCGAAGTGACAATCCAACGGTGACCCAAGGGTGTCAAAGGCAAGGGACCATATAAATCAATGCCAACAAATTCAAAAGGTGCGTCCGGGCAAGGGAGAGGTTGTAGTAAACTGGCAGGAGGGGATGTCGAGCGTTTTCAGTGCTGACATGACGCACAGGAGGCAATGTGTTTGGCCACCGTTGTGGATAGGCCAGGCCAGAAGCAGCGGGTCTTGATGGGGTCGTAACTCTTGTGGAAGCATAAGTGGCCAGCCGATGCGTCGTCGTGAAGTGCCTCTAATACGCGGCGGCGAAGGCAGCGAGGTAGAACTGGGACCCACCGGTGACCTGTTGGGTGATAAACGTAGCGGTGTAGCACGCCACTTTGCAGGCGGAATTGTCGAAGTTGGCGTCGCAAGCGGTTGTTGGGTGGTTCAGCGAATCCACTAAGGCGATCCATGAGAGTACCACAGTAGGAGTCGGCCCGCTGAAGCAAGACGAGATCAGAGCGTGATGAAAGCGTAGCTAGGTCCAGGGGCGTTATCGAGAGCTGGTGTGAGGCAGGCGTAGCATCGGAACGACGTGGTGTGGAAGGCGACGGCGCGTTACCGGGAGAGAGCGAGAGTGGGCAGCGAGACAATGCGTCTGCATCATGATGACTTTTTCCAGACTTGTACGTTATTGTAAAGTCATATTCCTGCAAGCGGAGTATCCAGCGTCCTAAGCGTCCTGACATGTTATTCATTGATGACAGGCAACACAGAGCATGATGGTCGGTGACGATGGTGAAGTGGCGGCCGTAAAGGTATGGGCGAAATTTCTGAATCAACCAAACCATAGCCAGGCACTCTTGCTCTGTAATGGTGTAGTTCAGCTCAGCTGGAAAAAGTGTTCGGCTGGCGATGACTTGCTCTTTAGAGGCTGCATTACGTTGCAGAAGTACTGCGCCAATACCTTGTGCGCTTGTGTCAGTATGGAGTATGGTAGGGGCTCGATCATCGAAGTGGCGAAACACTGGTGCGGAAGTAAGATGTTGCTTAAGAGCTTGAAAAGCCGACTCGCATTCGTTAGTCCATATGATAGAGGCACCGGTAACCAGTAGCTTGTGTAGAGGAGCTGCTATGGCAGCAAAGTTGCGTATAAATCGACGAAAATATGACGCCAAGCCGAGGAAACTACGTAGATCTTTCTGCTGCTGGGGGCGATGAAAGCGGAGAACAGCACCAATCTTTTCGGGGTCTGGCTGGATGCCATCTTTTCAGACGACGTGGCCCAATACTTTTATGGTCTTGCTTGCAAATTTGCATTTTTTGTATTGATCCGGAGACCAGCATTTGCAAGGCACTTGAGAACTTCGTCTAATCGATGAAGATGTTGGCTGAAGTTAGACGAAAAGATGACAATATCGTCCAGATAACAGAGGCAGGTCTTCCATTTTAGTCTACAAAGTACGTTATCTACCATGCGCTCAAATGGGGCGGGAGCGTTACAAAGGCCAAAAGGCATCACGTTAAATTCATAAAGTGCGTCTGGTGTAGCGAATGCGGTGTTTTCTTTGTCAGTCTCGGAATTTTCCAATAGCCTGATCGAAGATCAAGGCTGGAGAAATATTCCGCCCCTTTCAGTGTGTTCAAAGCGTCGTCAATTCGAGGTATTGGATATACGTCCTTGCGTGTGATCTTATTGAGCGCTCGATAGTCGACGCAAAAGCGAACGGAGCCATCTTTTTCTTTACCAGAACTATGGGAGAAGCCCAGGAGCTAGATGAAGGTCGAATTATCTTCCGCGCAAGCATGTCAGCAACCTGTTGCTCAATGACCCTCCGTTCGGACGGCGAGACACGATAGGGGCGTCGTCGTATGATAGCGGAACCATCGTATTCGATGCCGTGTGTAGCCACAGAAGTTTGGCTGAACTTAGGGGAACAGCAATCGAAACAGGCTTTGTGCTTCGTAAAGACCGCCAGTAGGGCTTCGGACTGCGTGACGGTTAGGTCAGAACCAAGAACGGCTGGGGGAGGGAAATAATCATTCAAACCCGAGGTAGGTGCTGGCGATGAAGAAGGGCAAAGCGTGACTATAGAGATAGGTTGAGTGTCGGCGAGGGTTGCCACAGTCATCCCTTTGGGCAGCATCACAGGATCTGGGGCCGTGTTGCAGGCAGACAGAAGGGCGCGGCCACGTGAAAACCGGACGAGACAGGCGGCAATGAGGATTCCGCGAGAAGTACAGCGGTTAGAAGGGGCGACTAGAGCGTCTGCGTCGGCGATCTGGCTGGATGTTACGGCTACAACGTCTTCGTGACCAGGACCCAGGAAGTAGTCTACATCAATGGCCAAGTTCACGCATGAAGGTGAAGAGTCCGTAACAGCTAGGTGCAAGCGCTGTATCCGCGATGTGGACAACTTCCTCTCTACATGAAATGACGGCTGAAGCAGAATGTAGGAAGTCCCAACCCAGGATAAGTTCATGGACACACGTTGGAAGCCCGATAAACTCAATGTGGTGGCGAATGCCGTCGATGAGAACACGAGCAGTACGCTGTCCGTCGGGGTGAATGAATGCATTATTAGCACCACGCAAAATAGGTCCGATATAAGGCGTTTTTACTTTCCGGAGCCGTGAACACAGATCACTACGAAGGACAGAAACGGCGGCACCGGTATCGATGAGAGCTGACGCGGGAACACCTTCAACAGTTACATAAAGCATGTTGGCCGGGCGAACAGGAGGAATTTTTGAAGACCGATAGGAAGCAGTTTCCCCTCCAAAAACTGCAACAGTTAGCTTTCTGAGTGCTGGTCGGCGAGATGGAAAGTGGGGCGAAGCGGTGATGCAAAGCGCCGGTACGGCGAAGGAGAACGACGTCTGGCCGAACGGGAACTATGAGGCAGATTGCGAGCAGCTGGAGGAGACGGTGAACGCTGCTGAGGGAACGTGTACGAATTACCGGGATAGTAGGAGTCTGGTCGGCGAGTGCGATCTCTCGCGTGCTCCGCATAGCCTCGTCTTTCATCCTGCTGGCGACGGCGACAGAAGCGAGATATATGGCCACGTATACCACAGTAAAAACAAACCGGACGAGGTGGACGCCACTGAGGGTAGGATGGCGCAGCGAGTGCTCTGGTTCCCATCGAAGCCAAGTGGTCATAGGTAACGTCAGTAGGCACAGAGGTCACGGTAGGGGTGGGTAGCGAAGCAACATCTGCGTAGGTAGGTGAGGGGCGCGCTACCGGAGCAAGATGCGTCGTGGGTGTAGTCATCGCTGTCAACTCCTGCTTTACGACCTCGCGCAAGTCGAAGGTGGGGGTTGGGGCACAGGCAGCAGTTGAACGCCTCAGGTCTAGTATTTGAAGCTCTTCGCGGATGATGGTGCGGATGAGAGCACGTAGATCTGAAGAATGGCGAACCTGAGGATCGCTGCTGTCATGTTGAAGACGAAGAGACTGCATCTCGTCCAGGCGCTGACACGTGGCAGTGATGTCTTGGACAGAAGCCGGATTTTGCACGATTAAGGCGTTGAACGCGACAGACCCAATGCCTTTTAATATGTGTCGCACGCGTTCGGCTTCCGTCATGCTAGGGTTCGCACGGCGGCACAGAGCCAAGACATCCTCTATGTATGAGGTGTAAGACTCTTGTGGAAGTTGGAGGCGCGTGCCCAGCTTCTGCTTGGCGACTTCTGCACGGCCAGACGAGGAAGCGAAGATTTGCCGCAGCTTGGTGGTAAACGTGGACCAATCCGCGATGTCGGATTCGTGATTGAAATATCACGTCTTTGCAACACCGGTCAAGTAGAATGCTACGTGCCTCAATTTCTGGGTATCGTTTCACTTATTGCAAGAACTCACGCGGTCGTAGTTGTCGATCCAATCGTCGACATCATCACCGCGGAGTCCCGCAAACACAGGGGGATCGCGTTGAGGGCACGTCACAGTCCAAGAGGGCACCGCAGGCGGAGTCGTTTGTGTGGTAGGGTTAGAGGCGCCGGAAGAGCCGGGGTTGGAAGTGTCCATCGTTGTAGAGGTAACCGGGCGCAGGCGGCCGCGCTACACGTGCACACACGTTCAAACCCGTTTCGGGATTCCTCAAGGTCGGCCGCGGCATACGTTCTTCGCGACATCGTCAGTCGCTGTCATGCCTCCAGTGATGCCGTCGTGGTCGTTCAATCGTCGTCATTCCAGCTTCGTCATCTGACTCTCGTCATGCTGTTGTCGTCACGCCTTCTACTCCGACCCAGTAGTGATCCAAATAGCCTGGGTGATCAGGTATGTGTTTGGGGTCGTGATGCGTCGCGGTCAGAGTGTCGGAACGGAACGAAAAACGAAAACGAAAAACGAAAAACGAAAAAAACGATATTTTTGACCGGAACGAAAACGTAACCGGAACGTTATTTATTATTTCGTTCCGGAGCAAAAACGAAATATTTTTTATCGTTTTTCGGTTCACGGGAAAACTTTGCGATCCGGAACAACCGAGGTCATGCAACGTGAGCAATAATGCATAACTCAGGGTTCAACGTCAGCTCGCATCTCGGGCAGGTATTTCAAAGGAAAGATCAGCACCGAAAACTTGTAGAAGTGTATTCCTGGTGAGTATTTCGTCCTGTTCGAGCAGCCAACTACGCAGCAGTTTTTTCTCGACGCCGCTGAAGGCTTACACAATCGTAAAACTGCGATAGAAAAACGCAACTATCACAGAAACTGCAGTAGTCGCCTAGGCGCTCACAGGAACACTGCGAATCGCCCGAGCCCACTTAAGCTTCCAAGCCATGGCGACAAGCGGCGTCGTCGGCTCTTTGCACAGCGCCTATGGTTTCGTTTTCTGCTGATGCAACGTTTCTTCACCGAGGCTTACAGCTAGTTCCGATGGGACTCGACAGAACAAACCGAGCTCGACGGCATTTCAAGTATGACAGTGTCTCAAACAAATCGATATGTCAGATTGAGAACTGCCAGCACGTTGTGTCGGGCGACCACGGTGGAAACCTGGAGCGGCATTTGCAGCGGCGCCACAAAGAAGTGTAAGACAGCATTCTGGCCGACAAAGCCAGCTCTACAAAGCGTGTTGTGTCGGACCAGGTGGAGGGCTGTCCGGCGGCAAAGCTCAGGCAAGTGGATATACAGAGCATGTTTCAATCCACATCGTCGAAGTGTGTTTTGCTGGAAATAACAGAACGCAGCATTATGAATAGTTGCGTTGAGCTAGTCACGAGAAATGGTCGGCCATTTCGGGTAATTGATGACTCCGGCTTTGGCAAAATAATTGATCCTGTCCTAAAGGCGCTCAGTGCTAAGCGAGTAATCACTGCAGAGACTGTTAAGGATAAGGTCTAGGAACAAGCCAAATGCAAGAGAGAAGAAAGTTCGCAGACGCTGAGAAAATGGATGTTTTCTTTGAAAATCGACTGCGCGTCGCGACTTGACAGGGCTCTGCTTGGCATCAATGTACAGTATGCCGTAAATGGGAAGCTAATTCTTCAACCACTGGCCATGAAGGAGCTTTTCGATAGACACACTGCTGAGCATCTCACATCACAGGTGAAAAGCACTCTGTCACGCTACGACCTCAGTGTCGCCCAAGTGTACAGTGTCACAACTGACAACGGTGCAAATATGCTAAAGGCTACTCGTCTTCTCGGTGAAACGGATCATGAAACCGACGCTTCTAGTTCAGACGAGGAAGCCGATAGTGGCTACCCGGAATTTGAACATTGCGGCTCTCTGCTAGACAGTGCAGAAAATGCGGAGAGCCTTGGTCTTGATGGGGCAGAGTTCAAGTAGGCGTCAGGTGTGCTGCACACACTCTGCAACTGGCTGTTAGTGACGCTCTGAAGGACTCCGGTTCCAACACTCTCGTTGCACAATGTCGTGCACTTGCGAAGAAACTCCGTGCACAAAGTGCAATGGGTTTGATGAGGAAGCTCGTCCTAAGGAAGCCTATTATTGATTGCTTGACGCGTTGGATGTCGACGTTGGTCATATTGACCAGGTTGGTTGAATTGAAGGACTTTGCTAAAGACTTTCTCCCCCACAACGAGACCGCCAGTTTGACTGAGAGCATATGGGCAAAAGTAGAAATGCTCATAGAATCCCTTCAGCCGGCACAAGAAGTCATGAAAATGTTTCAGGCCGAACAATTTACAATCGGAGATTTCTACGGTGCATGGTTGACGTGTTCCATGAAGACAGCAACAATATCATCGCCACTGGCACAGGCCCTCGTTCAGTCAATGACGAAACGAGAGAGAAATCTCTACAGTACGGATATCTTTTTATCGTTGTACTGTAATTGTGCACTGCACAAGGACCACCGCTATCGCCTTCTTCTGACGCCTGATCAAAAATATCGAGCGAGAATGCATCTGTGCAAAACCTGGAAGCGTATTACAGGCCTTCAGCAGAACCAGTGTAGCAGCTGCATTCCAGAGAGCACCGCTGCGGCAACTTCAGTGGAACCAGAAGATGCCCTTGAGGCGTTTCTGAAAACGAAGGAAGCTGAGGCTGGCGCCCAATCCCATTTTACAAGTGAGCCAGGATCAACGGACATCGCCCTCTTACTAGAAATGCTGGACAAGGAGCCGCGCCTTCCAAGAAGCACGAATGTGTTGAAATTTTAGGACGAGCACAAAGAGCGGCAACCGGAGCTGTACATGTCAGCACAAGTGGCCCTTGGTGTGCCAGCCACACAAGTCAGCGTTGAGAGGGCATTTTCGGCACTCAAGTTCGTTTTGTCAGAGCAGCGGTCTCGTTTATCGGCGAGTACACTTGATGACCTGCTGCTTCTGAAATCGTGTGCCCTCCCCCCCCTCCCCCCTTGACGAAAATTCGGTATTCAACTTGAGGAAAAATAAATAGCAAGTTTTTGTTGTGTCCTTGCTTCGAAACTTTTTGAGACTTCCTTCATAGTCACATCGTGGCTTTGGGACGTAAAACCCCCCAACTATTATTATTGCATTTTCAGTATTTCAGTATTCATTCATTCATTCATTCATTCATTCATTCAGTATTCAGTTCAGTATTTTTTTGCTGTTTTTAAAAGATACTTTTAATATTAATATTTTGTTCGTTTTTCTTATTGAAAAAAAGGCAATGAACCGCTACGGAACGTTTTTTTTTTCCGGAACGAAAACGGAACGGAACTTTTTTCCGTGGAACGAAACGAAAACCTGAACGAAAAACATTTCGTTCCGACACCCTGGTCGCGGTCACTGCATTGCCGTCATTCCAGCATTTATTGCGGTAGCAATTATATGGACACTTCAAACGGATTTCTGCCGTCGGCGTCGCCGTCGTCGCCGCCTCCACGAGGTTCCGTAAAAAGTCCAAGGGCGATGAAATCGTCGCCGCGCGCCGTATGTGCTAGCGAAAGCGTGCGGGGGACGCGCGCTTACACAGAGAGCGAACGCATGGCGGAGAGCAAACGCGACTTCTTCCGTTGCGCGAAAGGCCATGGGGGTATGGAAGGGAGGGAGGGAGGGAGGGAGGGAGGGAGGGGTGCGACGCTGTGCTGCGGCACCAAATGCGTATCTTGCAACCGGGCGCAAGGGGAACTGGCGACGCAATCTCCCATGCGAAAGGATGAAAGCGGGAAGGCAGCGCCGGAGGGAGGGAGGGGGGGTTGACTTCTACTCTTCTAACTGCGTACTTTGCGCCGGTGTGGGCTGTCGCGCACCGTATCTTGAAAGCGATCTCCAGGCGGCTTTGACCTTTGTATGCGCTGTGCTTTCGCCGCTCAGTTTCCATTGAAGCGATAGACCACACGAACCTTCGCTCGCTGCGGCGGCCGCGCTTGTTCGCGCCTCCGTTTTGACAGTGGCTGTTTGCGGTCATCGAGTGTGCTCTTTTCATGTTGCTTGTGCGCACTGACACCACGCTTGTTAATTCAGTTCGTAAGCGAATGTGTACAAGTTTATGCAGCCGATAAAACTACTATCCCTACTCCGTATAGCTCTCTACTAATTTGCTATTGCAATCAATGCCTCGCCTTTGGCGAAACCGCGACATTTTTTTCATACGACTCCCGTCATGCCATCGCCATCACGTCATTGTCGTCACGTGGTCGTCATGTCATCGTCGTCACTCAGCGGTTTTATCATTATCATGAGTTCAGTAACGTCATCCCCGTTGGCCTCATACCGCCTTCGTCGTTCCATCGATGTCGATCTTTCTTCGCCATTGTATCGTAATCATACTGTCGTCATTCAACAGTGATTATGGAAAATATTCACTAATATAATTTCCAATACAATAAGGGCAACACTTAACTTCCATAAACCGTGAGAAAAGGCTGGTTTCAGGAAGGGATATTCTACAATTAGCCACATCCATGTCATTAATCAGGTAATCGAGAAATCTGTGGATTACAATAAGCCTCTATATGGCTTTCATAGATTACGAAAATGCATTTGATTCAGAACAGATACCAGCAGTCACAGAGGCATTGCGTCATCAAGGAGTACAGTAGCCACACGTGAATATCTTGGCAAATATCTACAGGGATTCCACAGCAACCTTGGTTCTCCCCAAGAAAAGCAGAAAGTTACCTATCAGGAAAGGGGTCAGGCAAGAAGACACAATCTCTCCAATGTTATTCACTGCATGCATAGAAGTATTCAAGCTCTTAGTCCGGGAAGACTTAGTAGTGAGGATCAACGGCGAGTATCTTAGCAACCTTCGGTTTGCAGATGACATTGTCCTGTTCAGCAACAATGGGGACGAATTACAACAAATGATTGAGGGCCTTAACCGAGAAAGTGTAAGAGTGCGGCGGAAGATGAATATGCAGAAGACAAAGAATGTTCAATAGCCCGGCAAGGGAACAAGAATTCAGGATCGCCAGTCAGCCTCTTGTTACGTTTCAACCTGGAAAAGTGCATTCCTTGGACGTTTGGCACGAGTCAGTCCATTTAACAGCGTGCGCACCGGCAGCGACCGGGCATGTCATAGGCTGTGACGCGCTGACAAAGGAGCTCGCGTCGAGGCAACCACAACCACTGCGATCCGTGGATACGGTAATTACCGTGAAGATTACTCTGTCTAATCTTGATCCTCGCAGAGCCCGTTAATTGATGAAAGGGGCCATCGTCGACCAACACCGTGGGAACAGCTTCGAGCTCAGTTTCCCAGGTGGCCACGTATATTCAAGAATGCGGGGGCAAAGGTGCCACATTGGAGGCGGGCCCGGTGGAACGGTGCGTCAAAATGGGAGGGATGTTGCAACCGATTCGACGATTGGGATTGGCCGAGCTACCGTCATCAAATTCCCCAGCCCAGTCTCCTAGAGAAGTCGACGGTAATAAAAGCGAAGACCTCTCGTGCAGTGGGGGTGGTTCTGACGTGTCCTGATGCGAACTCAGACGTTTAATATGCTCATGATGGAGTGGGCTTCCGTACCAGGGGCCGGTGTAAATAATGTAAATTAAACCATTTTTCCTTCATTCCTACTACCGGACGTACTCATCAATGGGTTTGATGGATTCCTAACCCAAACGCCACCTCGAGCCGCAACACTCTAGAGTCTGTAAAGGAGTGCGTTTATCTAAGTCAAGCACTCACAGGGGACCCTGATCATGAGAAGAAAACTTACAGCGGAATAAAATTGAGCTGGAGTGCATACGGCAAGCATTCATAAATCCTGACTGGGAGCTTACCACAGTCATTGAAAAGAAAAGTGTACAATCATTGCATTCTACCGGTGCTAACATATGGCGCAGGAACTTGGAGGTTAACAAAGAAGCTTGACAACCAGTTAAGGACTGCACAGAGAGCGATGGAACGAAAAATGTTAAGCCTAACGTTAAGAGACAGGAAGAGAGCGGTGTGGTTCAGAGAGCAAAAGGGATAGCCAATATTTTAATTGATATTATTAAAAACGCGAGAGGCTGACTCAAACACCAAGGGCCCGCTCGAAACTCATCCTCTTTTTCCCTTCTTTACGCGCGCCCATTCTTTATTATAACAATTATAACACTTCTTTTTCTACAGATATCAAGAGAACAAAAAATTAACCAACCCTTCCCCTACCGGAAAGTGGGAGTAAGCGATGCTTGTCCGGGGTGCACCTAAACTAACCATGATGCGACGGCTGCGGCGCAGAGAACGACGTCACCGACGGTATGCCCGAAGTCCGCCGTTGTCGCTTGCGTTCGATGTCTCGAGTTTGCTAGGTGGCCTGGTTAGCAGCATTCACCTAGGAAGCCTACATGCAAGCGCTTGCATGTAGGCTCCCTGCATTCACCCGCGATTGCCGCTTGCGATTTTTCGAACTTAAATTGCTTCAAAATAAAATCTGTCCGTTACGTAAGGCAATGAATGGCTCAAACCCCCTTAAGCAATGGCTCATACCCCCGTAAACGCGGCCTCCCCATTACGACGACAGAAGAGAAGTGAAATTCTAAACTGGAATAATGAGCGGCAACGCAGCCAGCTGTGGAAGAAGACGACGAACGCGGGATCAGTGGCACGAGCGCAAATCGAGGGGCGCCAACGAGTCAGCTGCGGAAGAAGACGACGACCTTCGAGCCAATGCTGATGTTGATGATGCTAGTTTTTTTGCGTACACGGACACCGTCGAAATACGTGCCTTATAACAAGCTCCGCTGGAAAAATGGAGCTGGACAGGCCATGTAATGCGTAGGATGGATAACTGGAGGACCATTAGAGTTACAGAATGGGTACCAAGAGAAGGGAACTGCAGTCGAGGGTGACAGAAAACTAGGTGGAGTGATGAAGTTAGGAAATTTGCAGGCGCAAATTGGAATCAGCTAACGCAAGACAAGGGTAATTGGAAGATCGCAGGGAGAGGCCTTCGCCCTGCAGTGGTCATAAATATAGGCTGATGATGATGATGGCTCTCTTGTTATGCCGTCATCGTCAGTCGCTGTCATGGCTCCATTGTAAGACCGTCGTCGTGATGTCATCGTGGTCGTGCCAACATCGTCACTCCAGCTACATCATCCGAATATCGTCATGCCGTTTCCGTTAAGTCATCGTCGTCGTAAAGGTTTCGTGACACAGTCATCGTCACGCCAGTGTCATCATACACTCGTCGTCATCCCATTGTCCTCATGTGTTGCTATCGTCAACGCTGTCGCTTTACCATCGTCATCACTTCAGTATGATCATCTTCGTCGATGCATCGACATTATTCCTTGTGCGTCCTTCTATTGTGATTATGCCGTCGTTGTCAGGCCATCGTCGTCATTGCGTCGTCGTCACACAGACGCTGTTATTCATTTGTTGTCACACCATCTTCGTCATGCCGTCTTGGTCGTGCGATCGCCATCATTCTCGCTTCTTCATACGGTTGTCGCCATACCGTCGTCATCTCATCGTCCTCATGTCGTCGTCATCGCGTTGTCGTCGTACACTTTCGTAATAATTTAAAAAGTGACATCTCGTTGTCGTCATGCCGTCGTCGTTACACACCTTTGTCGCTCCAGCGATATCATTCCTTCTTCCTCATTAAGTCGTCACTGCGTTAGCGTCATATAATCGTCCTAATTCCCCCATGCTCGATCATGGGCTACCCCGGCAAGCGAGGGCCATATATCCAAGTGGGATGATATTGGAGTGCCTGGTATAGACCTTTTCACAAACCGACGTTTGAGCAGCGCCATTGGCCGACACGGGCGACGTCTAGCGTCAGAACATGTTATGCCGCCATTTTGGACTGTGCGCCTTGCGAGAGCAGGCCGGCCGCACTTCGGTTGTGTGATCTTCGCCGCGCATTATTTCGATTGTTTTCTTCCGCTTCACTTGTCTTGTGCCGCTTGACTTGTTACATGATTCACGTGCTCGCGTGAGCGCTCAGTGTAGTGTGCCATGGCAATAGCAAGCCCAGCCAGTGGATGTGGTGTTTCGTCGTGGGTAGCGGCGGCAGCCGCGTCTGCTTCGTCGAGACCTGGCGTGCTAATCAGCGGTATATTTCATGGTTATTGCTGGGCGCATGTGACCGTATCGTCGATTGAATCTGATCACCATTACGTTTCATGGTTGAGGGTTGCCTCATTTAGCGAAAGCAGGCGCGTACGTAGCTGTCGGGCAATGCTTAGAACCAGGCGCCGGCGGCCCGACTACGCGTGTCAGTGGTTGGTAGATATGCGGTGGTTACTCCATACGCTTCGGACGCAATTGAACAGTTCAATCATGCAAAATGTATTGGATCTGGTGCGGTGCAGGGTGCTTATAACCAAATGTCAAAGTATAAGCGTGGCGATCGAGCAGCGCGGTGCCTGCAGCGAACCGACGCGCGACAGTGATCACAGATGCCAGCGCGACTGATGCAGCCCAGGTGCTAGATTTTTACTTTTAGTATTTATTTATTTATACATACTGTCAATCTCAATAGGGAATATAACAGAACTTGTTATAAAGATATATTTGTTTACCTATTTTTTACGTTTGTTTACCTGGAATGGCTTTTCTTTCGAATGTCTGAATTCGAAACAAGCTTCGCTCACGGTGAACCTTAACGTAGATCGTGCGCGAAGTTTGTATTGAAGATATGGCGTACGGCAAGAAGTGTTCGTGTGCGCTATCTATGAAGCGAAATAAGCCAATAATATGGCAGCGTTAGGGCCATCTCTGCTCTTTCTCTTGTTTCTCTTACAACGTCTCACTGTGCTATGTTCATAATAAAGTAATGTCGAGTCTTAACAATTGTCCAATAAACACATATGCATATGATTGTAAACCACTACTGACCGTGAGTGAAAAGCGCTTAGTGGTCAGCGAAGCGGTCACTGACACGCACGTAATATTTCACTTGATCGATTGTGCGAATAATTTATTTTTTTCGTTACTGTTATTCTTACCAGCATGATGCTATTGTCCGTGTACCCATGCGAATGTCGTTTTTACGTTCTTACTTGCGCGGGCTCATTAAGCGCGTTTCCACACCACGCACAGTTAGCGCATTACGGTTCCCGAACTCTAGCACTGGCGCTAGGCCACGCTGATGAGGTTGGCACGTTCGTTTTAGGGGCGAAGCTCCTTAGGGTGTGGGTCTGTCCCTCCTCTGTAGTATGTAGTAGTAGTAGTAGGTAGCCACGTCTACTTTTATGAAAAAAAAATTCCGAAAGTTATGTCCGTAGAGCGGAATCGAACCAGGGACCCCTCGCTTCCGAACGCGCGGCGCTAACCACTACGCCACGAAGCTTTTTGTAAAAGAAAAAATCACTACGCCACGAAGCGCAAATGGACACACGCACCACGATGACAATAAATACCCAACATTAACGAAAGACTGCGCGTTTCTACCGCGTTTGTGCTAGCGCGTTACGGCCCGTGTAAGAAGCTGGTGTAAGACGCTGTGGCCTCTCCGCCTTACCCCCGTATTCATAAACGCTCCTCGACTTGAACTTGACTTGCCACCGCCTTGGGCAGCGCGTTCGAAACGCGTTGAAGGCCGTGGCAAGTCAAGTTCAAGTCGAGGAGCGTTTATGAATACGGGGGTTATACTCTCTCAGCAGTCATGTGATGGCGTCGGCAAACGCGGTGCACCTTCCGGCATGTGTAAACGGCTGCGTAAGACGCTGTGGCCTCTCCCCCTTACTAAAGAGTACCGCACGTTTCTAACGTGTTTGTGCTAGCGTCTCCTTAAGCGGGAGATGGTGCAATTATAATGAAGGGCGCTGTTATAAAATAGGAATGACATCACATATGGCGCGTGTCATTGGTGGAAGCCAATCGTTCGATTTAGTGCGGCGAGACTGGGCGAATTACACGGAAGATTCACGGTTTCCCGATGATTCCCTCCGGAGCTTCGCCCACTCATCATCATTCACCCCGTGGATATGCGGTGATTTTTTGCATTCTCTTGCTGCCCAAGCACATAGACAACGCTCAAAGATGGGTGAGCTCGATGCAGCACCACGCTGTTGAAGTTTATTACCTTTATGGGCAGGGCCGCGCAGGGTGCGTGTGAACGCAGAGACAATGTTTTGGTGGACACAGGGTCTGCATACATCTTCCATAGGACACGATTTTTCCAGACCGTTGCGAAATGTATTTACTGACTAGTTCTCTGGCAGAGTGCTCCAGTTTGTCTTATACCGGTGTCACACGGCCACTTTTGATAGCGATGGAGACCGATCTCTATCGGAATGTTCGACCGCGATTGGCTCCCTTCCGCAGATTGAGCAAAGAAGCCAATCACGACCAAGAAATTTGACCCATATCGGGCTCGATTACGATCAAAAGTGCGCCGTGTGACCCCCGTATTAGGCACTGGAATGAAGTCGTGTTTGAAAGAATAACAAATGTAGCCTCTGCCACTCCATACGAGAAAATATTGCATCGAAGAGCTGACAATTCTCGCAACCTATTGGGGAAACGTGCCGAAAAGAGTTTACCAAAATGCGTTATTTTACTGATGTGTGCATTAGTTCACATTAGACTGAAATGCCAAGTCCTCAGGTGATGCAGGAAACCGGCGAAGCGCGAGCATACCACATCGCTGCAGTGGTCTCGCGGAGTGCTGTGTTGTGGCCACACTTAGTCCCCAAAATCGTTATTTTCCGCTGGTTGTTTGTGCACCCATAAACTGCACAGTGCTGGCCTGTAGCTTTTTGATGAGTATATATGCCATTATTTACGAGCGTAAGTCATTCGTGACAAAAATAAACGGGAACATCGAAGGAAAGCTACCACTCCGCAATGCAAGCGCAAGGCAAGCTCACAGTCCAGACCGAACAGGCAACACTGACACATACTCTCCACGCCAGACCGTCGGAAGCGCCCTCGTGAAAACGTCTATATAGCCGAATCAACTAAAGCTTCAGAATTACATCTACACTTGTTAAATAAACGGGACTTCAGGAATATGGAATGTCGCTACGTTGCTCTATTGCTATTCGCATTAGCGTCGACAGTCATCGTGAGACGAGTTGTGCCGTAATTTTTGAGTGAGAAATCTAGGCCAGAAGTTAGCCTCTTTAACGCTCTAAATATAATATCATCTCCATCATCAGTACCCTATATATATTTATGTCCACTGCAGGACGAAGGCCTCTCTCTGCGATCTCAAATTACCCCTGTCTTGTGCTAGCTGATTACAACTTGCGCCTGCAAATTTCCTAACTTCATCACCCCACCTAGTTTCATGCCGTCCTCGACTGAGCTTCCCTTCTCTTGGTATCCATTTTGTAACCTAATAGTCCACCGGTTATCCATCCTACGCATTACATGGCCTGCCCAGCTCCATTTTATTGCGATAGCAATTATACGGACACTCAAAAGCAGATTTCTGCCGTCGGCGTCGCCGTCGTCGTCGCCGTCGCCGTCGCCGTGAGGTTCCGTATGACGTCAATGGAGATGAAATCGTCGCCGCGCGCCGAACGCTGTATGTGCGAATGAAAGGGCGCGAGGGGCGCGCGCTTTCACGGGGAGTGAACGCACGGCGGAGAACAAACGCGCGTTCTGCGCCGTGCTCGCTTAAGGGCTGCAGAAGTAGGCGTCTCTTTCCTCCTTTACAATCACCATATATGTAGAGCAAACGCGCCTTCTTCTGACGCACGAAAGGCCGTGGGGGGGAGGGGGAGGGAAGGGAGGCGACGTTTAGCTGTGGCACCAAGTGCCTATTTATATCAGAGGCTCCGGCAACAGTCACCAACGCCGCACGCATTTTGAGCGAACGCGGGCAAAACGCCGACGGCGTCGACAACAGTTCTGCGTGTTACCGGTGCTGCTGCATGTCCAAGTTTATACAGCTGATAAAGCTAATATCATTACTCCGTATAGCTCTTTACAAATTTGCTATCGCAATTGATGCTTCGCCTTTCAGGTGAAACTGCGACAACTTTTTTTCCTCTTAATATCAACTAGAATATCGATTTTCCCCGTTTGCTCTTTGATCAACACCGCTCTCTTCCTGTCTCTTAACGTTAGGTCTAACATTTTATTGCGATAGCAATTATATGGACACTCCAGAGCGGATTTCTGCCGTCGGCGTCGCCGTCGCCGTGAGGTTCCGTATGACGTCAACGGCGATGAAATCGTCGCCGCGCTCCGGACGCTGTATGTGCGAGTGAAAGGGCGCGAGGGACGCGCGATTTCACGGGGAGTGAACGCACGTCGGAGAGGAAACGCGCGTTCTGCGCCGTGCTCCCTGAAGGGCTGCAGAATAAAGTGGCTCTTCCCTCCTTTACAATCACCATATATAGAGAGCAAACGCGACGTCTTCCGTCGCGCGAAAGGCCGTGGGGGGACGGGAGGGAGGGGAGGCGACGTTTATCTGCGGCACCAAATGCGTATTTATATAAAAACGCTGCGAGGCGAGACGGTGGGTAAAGCCCCAACCAGACGTACGCGTTGTAACGCGTCCGCAGGCGCCGTGCGCCCGAGATAGTTTGTGGTTGTGAAGAGGAAGAGGCGATATTTTCTGCCTCTTCCTCTTTACAACCACAATCTCTCTCAGGCGCACGGCGCCTGCGAACGCGTTCCAACGCGTACGTCTGGTTGGGGCTTAAGATTTCCGACGCTGCTCGACGAGTTTCCCGTTCTGCTCTCGTCGAAAGCCTCCGAGCCGCCCCCAGAGGCACCGGCAACAGTCACAAACGCGGCGCGCATTCGGTGCGAACGCGGGCAAAACGGCGACGGCGTCGACAACAGTTCTGCGCGTTGCTGGTGCTGCTACATGTCCAAGTTTATACAGCTGATAAAACTACTATCCTTACTCAGTATAGCTCTCTACTAATTTGCTAGTGCAATTGATGCTTCGCCTTTCGGGTGAAACTGCGACAATTTTTTTTTCGTTCCATGGCTCGTTTGTGCGGTCCTTAACCTGTTCTCGAGCTTCTTTGTTTCTGCCCCATATGTTAGCACGGGTAGAATGCAATGATTGTACACTTTTCTTTTCAACGAGAGTGGTAAGCTCCCAGTCAGGATTTGGTAATGCCTACCGTAAGTAGAAGTTTAGTATAAGTTTATTTTCCAGGTTGAACTGGAGGGTTTTCTGGCAAAAAGCTGCCTGCGCAGCTTGACTGTGTCCAGAAAACCCCTACAAGCAGTAGCACAAGAGTGATACAGGAAATCTTCAACAAACACACAGACAATAGTCAAATTCAATAAAGAGAACATTCACCATTTATGCATAGAGAGTCTAATAATCTTTGCACAGAATTCGAACAATAAAATCGAAAATCGAAACGCTGAAATGTTAATACATATGTTCAGAAATAATAACAGTAACAATCAAGCAAAACATGCAGCATCTACAAGCGAGTACATAAAATCACATTTCAACAAAATATTTCCGCAGCTCAGCTTTGGTATATCCTATTGTATGTTTATACGTGTTTAGAACATGGGGCAGGTTATAAGACAACATTTGTAATGTATAATTAGTGGGAAAACGTGGTATATTCCATATATTAGTAGTTCTGATGTTAGCACGACGCATGTCCAAAGATGCCAGAGTAGAATAAAAATTGGCAATGGATGCCGTCGAAAAATACATTTTTTGTAACAACTTAATGTTATACAAATGCTTGACTCGGACAATGTTATGTGCTTCAAAGGCATACTTGGAGGTAGTTGTATTATCAAGATTGGCGATTATTCGAACAATTTTCTTTTGCAATACGAGAACTTTATTTACGTTTGTTTTGGTAATTGTGGCCCATACTAAACTGCAGTAGTTAAGGTGAGAAAAAAATAGTGCGTAATAAACTTGTAATTTATATTTCAAAGGTAAAGTTTCACGACATCGCGACAGAGCCCCGCAGACGGAAGAGAGCTTCTTGCAGACAAGGTCAGTGCGGGCATCCCAGTTTAAATAACACGAAAAATATACTTCAAGAATCTTGTGCACCTAAACTATTTCTATTTGGTGATCTTCAAAGTGAAGCATGCAGTGTGGTATTATCGGTTTGTTTATTGCGCGAAATATTATAGCCTCGGACTTCGTAGGATTTATTTTTAACTTATTCATCCTTGACCACATAGACAATTTATTTAGTAGGTCATTACATGTCACCATTAAATCGTTAAGGTTAGGGCCTGAAAGAAGTAGTGCACTATCATCCGCGTATATCACAAAATCAACGGAAAGATCTATACTTACGATATCATTTATGTACGTATTGAACAAAAGGGGTCCCAATACGCTCCCTTGTGGGACACCACAACTGATAGGCAAAAGGGATGAAAGTTCATTATCTAAAGACACCGACTGGCTTCTGTTTTGGAGATATCCTTCAAGCAATGCGAGTGGTTTACCACGGATTCCATACATTGTAAGTTTGTTAACAAGAATCATATGATTTAAGCAGTCAAATCTTTACTAAAATCAAGGAAAAGCCCCACCGTATACAAGTTCTCATTAATATTGCTCAAAATAATTTCCTTCATTGTTAATAACGCTGTTTCTGTAGATTTACCTGTTCTGAAAACAAATTGTGACTCAGATAGTACCTTATGTTTGTCAAAAAACTTACTTATTCTTGAAGAAATGACTTTTTCCAGACCTTTGGAAAACACAGGGAGTACTGAAATCGGCCTATAACTTGCTGGTATATGTTGGTCACCCCCTTTAAAAATTACGGATACATTTGCAGTTTTCATTGCGTTGGGAAAAACCCCGCACTCAAATGCAAGATTGTAATATGTGAAATCAAGGGACAAATTATAGGTAACACATATTTCAATGGTTTCATCTGCATGCCGTTGATAGCTAAGGCTTTGCTGTTACTAATTCCCATGTACACGTTATAAACTTCATTTGCATAAGTAGGCTCGAAAAATATATTCTGACTAAACTGACTAGGATAAGTGGAGATTGTAGTGTCCCTAAGGTCTTTAGATGAAGAAATGGTAATAATAAAATGTTTGTTAAAATATTCTGCTAGTTCCCTCCCTTTTATTTCGTTGCCATTTACTAGCATAGATTTTGTGACAGAGTTATTCACACGGCGACCTAGGACATCGTTGAAAGCTTTCCAGGCAATATCTGGTCTCCTTGAACTGACGATAAAAAAGAGCGCCTAATAATATGATGCTTTAGCTTTCCGTAGCTCAGAGTTTAATCGGTTTTTTTTAACTTTTTAAAGTGAAGGAGTGTATCCTCTGCACGTGTTCGAAGGAACGTTTGATAAAGACGATTTTTGTCCTTTATCATTTTGAAAAGTTATCGTGTTACCCACGGTTTTCTTATCTTTTTCGTATTCTTTTAGTGTTCGTTTCGAGTGGAAAGTGCTTCGAATAGAAACGAAGGAAATGGAGAAAGAAAAAGGTCGTACGCATCATTGACATCAGTTTTCTGCAGCACACAGGACCAATCGAAGTTCATAATGTCGTGCTTAAATGCTTCCACAGAGGCATCTGTTATGCGCTGCACAGTAATAGACTCTTACCATAGGCGTACCTACCGGGGGGGGGGGACCGGGGGAGGGGGACCGGGGGAGGGATGGGGGGGGGGCAGAGGGGCCACTTGGTCAAAAGTGGGGGGCGGGGGGCAAAGTGTGCCATTTCCCCCCCCCCCCCCCCACACACACACACACTTTTAAAAGCGGGCACTTTTGGTTGCATGCTGGAAAGTCCAACAAAACTACAGCTGAAGCAAAATTTTCTTTCGCAATAGAGTGGCCATGTCAGTATCGCTTTTCTTTACTACGTATCCTCTGCTTGGGCAGCGAGGATTGTCCTTTGTGCCTCCTCGGGACGTGCCATAGCGGACAGCACGTGGGATTCTCCATACAGGCTCACGTTGCAGAGAAGGCCTGGCGCTGGGCAGTTCCCGCCCTAACAAATGTCAGCTTGCGCTACTTTCTTTATATTTTGAAAAAATGAGGGCCCCTATTTGGTGGCGTGTATCGAAAATTTGCGCTGTGTAGGTTGCTTACCTGTATGTGCTCCGAAAACAGTTCTGAATAGGCTCTTTCTCCCAATTTTTATGCGTTGTACACGGCATTTAGCGATAAATGTTTATCCTGTGTAGGTTCACTAGTCTTTGTAGAAAGCTATTCATTGGAGCGTTCCAGGGAGTCATGCTGCCGCTAATCGAAATGTTTCCCAGACTCCTACAGCAACAGCACGAGAGACGCTTGAAATTATGTAAAATGGAGATAATTTTAAGTGCAATGCGTTGCGAAACATTCACTTTCCTGCTTTTAATGCAAGTGTCGGAGATAATTACTAAACCCCCGTTTTTCCGTGTGTTTTCGTTCATCGTACGCGATTCGTAGTTTGTTTCTCCGGTGTCCTCTCTGAGCTAAACAAGGCATTTTCTTTATATCTGGGGATAATTAGGGGCATGGTATGGATGCTCTGTAGGCAATGTTCCAAATGGGCGGGTTAAATGTGGATTTTCCTGTAGAATACGCGTGCAAGTGCATGGTCCATTGCGTCTGTTTTACGAGCAGTGTAAAACTTAGATGGCTGCGCTGGCATAATCACAACTACAACTCAGGTCAAATTTTGCGAATATAAGGGAACCATTACGCCAAGTTTATGTGCGAATGTGAATGCGTGTTGATTAAATACAGGTTTTTTAAAAAATGTAACCAATTGTCCGAAGGTATCACGCTGCTGCTAGGTTTCCCAATGTCCCAAGAGAACTCTGCGTTTCAGATATTCTATACGCGTACTTTGAAGGAATAGGCAAATTTTAAGTGCAAGTTTTAACGTTCCTGCCTTATTTAGAAGCGATACCAATAAATATTGAACCCTCATATTTTATTTATTTTACTTTTTCATGCATGATATACTAGGTTCGCCTGGCGTCCTCACTGAACTAAAGGAGGCAGCTTCGTTTGTTTGCTGACTGTAAGGACAAGTTAATATGTGATGTGTATGTGAAGTTCAGAGTATATGGGTAATTGGGGCTTTCGGATTAAATTACGTATGCAAGCACTGTAGAATGTTATGGCCGTGTCTAACGAGCGGGGAAGAATTGAGCCCGCTGCCATGGCAGCATATGAAAGCCACCAAGACCAAATTTAGCGAAAACTGGTGCTATGCTACGGAAACTCTCTGTGCAGAAGTTAAATGTGGCAGGATCATACAGAGCCTTTGTAAAAAAATTCTCATTCAAGTGTTAGAGCGTGTAATATGGCAGCTATGAGCTATGCTTCCCAAGTGGCTCAACATAGTTGTAGGTTACAGCAGGCTTGTATTTTGTGGTAAGGGGAGGGGGGACATAGTAACCGGAATGTGTGACAAAATTTTTACGTTCCTTATCCAGCTAAAAGCTGTGCAAATAATTATTGAGCCGTCGGTTTTCTGTCCCTATTTTCAGGCGTTATAATACGTTCAGACTTGGTTTCAGCGATGTCCTCGGTGAACTAAACAAGACATTTTGTTTATATTTAGCGAAAATAAAGGACGCGCCATGGACAATATGTAGGTAAACTTTAAAGACAGGTTTTTGCACAAATCTGCTGTCATTCTTTCTAGTGAATATTGCAAGTAATTTATGTTGATTGTACTTCGTTGCGTAGAACCTAGACAATACTATTACCTAAACTAGCGATACATTTCGGCTGTAGACTTAAATACCAAGTACAATTCTTTGTTTAATTACTAATATTGTTTGTAGCAAACGCACATTCTTTATGTGCGCTGTACTGCTGCTACTGGGCCGGATCCAGGACCTCTGTGCGACACTTATTGCCTGTTGCTCCTGCATCATTATGAAATTTTATATAGTTGCAATAAATAAATGCAAATTTAAACAATTTTTCGGCCCGCAATGTTTCAATATGTGTGATTGAGAAATAGGTCTATGTCTCTTAAATATAAAATAACTGGCGACGCATTTCCAGGCTCTTTCACTATTGTAATAGTGAATCGCAATATATATTTATATATAATATACTATCTATATCAGAGAGAGAGAGAGAGAAGAAAGAGAGAGAGCGCCAAGCGAATGATGATGGAGAGAGGTCAGAGCTTCTTTGCGGTTTGCCCCCCCCCCCCCCCCCCCCCCCCCCCCCTCCCCCCCCCCCCCCCCCAACCACCCCACAGACCACCAGACCCCCCCACCCCCACCCCCCCCCACCCCC